>NW_027017534.1:0-70055 GCF_036013445.1 Caloenas nicobarica
CGACAGAGCCCGACAGAGCCCGACAGGGCCCGACAGGGCCCGACAGGGCCCAGTAGAGCCCGACAGAGCCCGACAGAGCCCGACAGAGCCCAGTAGAGCCCGACAGAGCCCGACAGAGCCCGACAGAGCCCGACAGGGCCAAGTAGAGCCCAGTAGAGCCCGACAGAGCCCGACAGAGCCCGACAGAGCCCGACAGGGCCCGACAGGGCCTGACAGAGCCCGACAGGGCCCGACAGGGCCCGACAGGGCCCAGTAGAGCCCGACAGAGCCCGACAGAGCCCAGTAGAGCCCAGTAGAGCCCGACAGAGCCCGACAGGGCCCGACAGGGCCCAGTAGAGCCCGACAGAGCCCGACAGAGCCACAGAGCCGACAGAGCCCGACAGAGCCCGACAGAGCCCGACAGGGCCCAGTAGAGCCCGACAGAGCCCGACAGAGCCCGACAGGGCCCGACAGAGCCCGACAGAGCCCCGACCAGGCCCGACAGGGCCGACAGAGCCCGACAGAGCCCGACAGAGCCCAGTAGAGCCCGACAGAGCCCGACAGAGCCCGACAGAGCCCGACAGGGCTCAGTAGAGCCCAGTAGAGCCCGACAGAGCCCAGTAGAGCCCGACAGAGCCCGACAGAGCCCGACAGAGCCCGACAGGGCCTGACAGAGCCCGACAGAGCCCGACAGGGCCCAGTAGAGCCCGACAGAGCCCGACAGAGCCCGACAGAGCCCGACAGAGCCCGACAGAGCCCAGTAGAGCCCGACAGAGCCCGACAGAGCCGGACAGGGCCCGACAGAGCCCGACAGAGCCCGACAGAGGGCAGTAGAGCCCGACAGAGCCCGACAGGGCCCGACAGGGCCCGACAGGGCCCAGTAGAGCCCGACAGAGCCCGACAGAGCCCAGTAGAGCCCAGTAGAGCCCGACAAAGCCCAGTAGAGCCCGACAGAGCCCGACAGAGCCCGACAGAGCCCGACAGAGCCCGACAGCGCCCGACAGGGCCCGGGCCCGACAGAGCCCGAGAGGCCCGACTAGCCCGACAGAGCCTGACAGAGCCCGACAGGCCCGACAGAGCCCGACAGAGCCCGACAGGGCCCAGTAGAGCCCGACAGAGCCCGACAGAGCCCGACAGAGCCCAGTAGAGCCCGACAGAGCCCGACAGAGCCCGACAGAGCCCGGCAGAGCCCGACAGGGCCCGACAGAGCCCGACAGGGCCCAGTAGAGCCCGACAGAGCCCGACAGAGCCCAGTAGAGCCCACAGAGCCCGACAGAGCCCGACAGAGCCCAGTAGAGTCCGACAGAGCCCGACAGGCCCGACAGGGCCCGACAGGGCCCAGTAGAGCCCGACAGAGCCCGACAGGGCCCAGTAGAGCCCAGTAGAGCCCGACAGAGCGCGACAGAGCCCGACAGAGCCCGACAGGGCCCGACAGAGCCCGACAGGGCCCGACAGGGCCCGACAGAGCCCGACAGAGCCCGACAGGGCCCGACAGGCGCAGTAGAGCCCGACAGAGCCCGACAGAGCCCAGTAGAGCCCAGTAGAGCCCGACAGGGCCCGACAGGGCCGACAGGGCCCAGAAGAGCCCGACAGAGCCCGACAGGCCCGACAGAGCCCGACAGAGCCCGACAGAGCCCGACAGGGCCCAGTAGAGCCCGACAGAGCCCGACAGGGCCCGACAGAGCCCAGTAGAGCCCAGTAGAGCCCGACAGAGCCCAGTAGAGCCCGACAGAGCCCGACAGGGCCCGACAGAGCCCGACAGGGCCCGACAGGGCCCGACAGGGCCCAGTAGAGCCCGACAGAGCCCGAGAGGGCCCGACAGAGCCCGACAGAGCCCGACAGAGCCCGACAGGGCCCGACAGAGCCCGACAGAGCCCGACAGGCCCGACAGAGCCCGACAGAGCCCGACAGGGCCCGACAGAGCCCGACAGAGCCCAGTAGAGCCCGACAGAGCCCGACAGAGCCCGACAGAACCCGACAGGGCCCAGTAGAGCCCGACAGAGCCCGACAGAGCCCGACAGAGCCCGACAGGGCCCGACAGAGCCCGACAGAGCCCGACAGCGCCCGACAGGGCCCAGTAGAGCTCGACAGAGCCCGACAGAGCCCGACAGGGCCCGATAGAGCCCGACAGAGCCCGACAGAGCCCGACAGGGCCCGACAGGGCCCAGTAGAGCCCGACAGAGCCCGACAGAGCCCGACAGAGCCCGACAGAGCCCGACAGGGCCCGACAGGGCCCGACAGGGCCCGACAGAGCCCGACAGGGCCCGACAGAGCCCGACAGGGACTGACAGAGCCCGACAGGGCCCGACAGAGCCCGACAGAGCCCGACAGGGCCCAGTAGAGCCCGACAGAGACCGACAGAGCCCGACAGAGCCCGACAGAGCCCAGTAGAGCCCGACAGAGCCCGACAGAGCCCGACAGGGCCCGACAGAGCCCGACAGGGCCCGACAGGGCCCGACAGAGCCCGACAGATCCCGACAGGGCCCGACAGGGCCCAGTAGAGCCCGACAGAGCCCGACAGAGCCCGACAGAGCCCAGTAGAGCCCGACAGAGCCCGACAGAGCCCGACAGAGCCCGACAGGGCCCAGTAGAGCCCAGTAGAGCCCGACAGAGCCCGACAGAGCCCGACAGAGCCCGACAGGGCCCGACAGGGCCCGACAGAGCCCGACAGGGCCCGACAGGGCCCGACAGGGCCCAGTAGAGCCCGACAGAGCCCGACAGAGCCCAGTAGAGCCCAGTAGAGCCCGACAGGGCCCGACAGGGCCCGACAGGGCCCAGTAGAGCCCGACAGAGCCCGACAGGGCCCGACAGAGCCCGACAGAGCCCGACAGAGCCCGACAGGGCCCAGTAGAGCCCGACAGAGCCCGACAGAGCCCGACAGGGCCCGACAGAGCCCGACAGAGCCCGACAGGGCCCAGTAGAGCCCAGTAGAGCCCGACAGAGCCCGACAGAGCCCGACAGAGCCCGACAGGGCCCGACAGGGCCCGACAGAGCCCGACAGGGCCCGACAGGGCCCGACAGGGCCCAGTAGAGCCCGACAGAGCCCGACAGAGCCCAGTAGAGCCCAGTAGAGCCCGACAGGGCCCGACAGGGCCCGACAGGGCCCAGTAGAGCCCGACAGAGCCCGACAGGGCCCGACAGAGCCCGACAGAGCCCGACAGAGCCCGACAGGGCCCAGTAGAGCCCGACAGAGCCCGACAGAGCCCGACAGGGCCCGACAGAGCCCGACAGAGCCCGACAGGGCCCGACAGGGCCCGACAGGGCCCGACAGAGCCCAGTAGAGCCCGACAGAGCCCGACAGAGCCCGACAGAGCCCGACAGGGCTCAGTAGAGCCCAGTAGAGCCCGACAGAGCCCAGTAGAGCCCGACAGCGCCCGACAGGGCCCGACAGGGCCCGACAGAGCCCGACAGGGCCCGACATAGCCCGACAGAGCCTGACAGAGCCCGACAGGGCCCGACAGAGCCCGACAGAGCCCGACAGGGCCCAGTAGAGCCCGACAGAGCCCGACAGAGCCCGACAGAGCCCAGTAGAGCCCGACAGAGCCCGACAGAGCCCGACAGAGCCCGGCAGAGCCCGACAGGGCCCGACAGAGCCCGACAGGGCCCGACAGGGCCCGACAGGGCCCAGTAGAGCCCGACAGAGCCCGACAGAGCCCAGTAGAGCCCGACAGAGCCCGACAGAGCCCGACAGAGCCCAGTAGAGTCCGACAGAGCCCGACAGGGCCCGACAGGGCCCGACAGGGCCCAGTAGAGCCCGACAGAGCCCGACAGGGCCCAGTAGAGCCCAGTAGAGCCCGACAGAGCGCGACAGAGCCCGACAGAGCCCGACAGGGCCCGACAGAGCCCGACAGGGCCCGACAGGGCCCGACAGAGCCCGACAGAGCCCGACAGGGCCCAGTAGAGCCCAGTAGAGCCCGACAGGGCCCGACAGGGCCCGACAGGGCCCAGAAGAGCCCGACAGAGCCCGACAGGGCCCGACAGAGCCCGACAGAGCCCGACAGAGCCCGACAGGGCCCAGTAGAGCCCGACAGAGCCCGACAGGGCCCGACAGAGCCCAGTAGAGCCCAGTAGAGCCCGACAGAGCCCAGTAGAGCCCGACAGAGCCCGACAGGGCCCGACAGAGCCCGACAGGGCCCGACAGGGCCCGACAGGGCCCAGTAGAGCCCGACAGAGCCCGAGATTGCCCGACAGAGCCCGACAGAGCCCGACAGAGCCCGACAGGGCCCGACAGAGCCCGACAGAGCCCGACAGGGCCCGACAGAGCCCGACAGAGCCCGACAGGGCCCGACAGAGCCCGACAGAGCCCAGTAGAGCCCGACAGAGCCCGACAGAGCCCGACAGAGCCCGACAGGGCCCAGTAGAGCCCGAGAGAGCCCGACAGAGCCCGACAGAGCCCGACAGGGCCCGACAGAGCCCGACAGAGCCCGACAGCGCCCGACAGGGCCCAGTAGAGCTCGACAGAGCCCGACAGAGCCCGACAGGGCCCGATAGAGCCCGACAGAGCCCGACAGAGCCCGACAGGGCCCGACAGGGCCCAGTAGAGCCCGACAGAGCCCGACAGAGCCCGACAGAGCCCGACAGAGCCCGACAGGGCCCGACAGAGCCCGACAGGGCCCGACAGAGCCCGACAGGGCCTGACAGAGCCCGACAGGGCCCGACAGAGCCCGACAGAGCCCGACAGAGCCCGACAGAGCCCAGTAGAGTCCGACAGAGCCCGACAGGGCCCGACAGGGCCCGACAGGGCCCAGTAGAGCCCGACAGAGCCCGACAGAGCCCAGTAGAGCCCAGTAGAGCCCGACAGGGCCCGACAGGGCCCGACAGGGCCCAGTAGAGCCCGACAGAGCCCGACAGAGCCCGACAGAGCCCGACAGGGCCCAGTAGAGCCCGACAGAGCCCGACAGAGCCCGACAGGGCCCGACAGAGCCCGACAGAGCCCGACAGGGCCCGACAGGGCCCGACAGGGCCCGACAGAGCCCAGTAGAGCCCGACAGAGCCCGACAGAGCCCGACAGAGCCCGACAGGGCTCAGTAGAGCCCAGTAGAGCCCGACAGAGCCCAGTAGAGCCCGACAGAGCCCGACAGAGCCCGACAGAGCCCGACAGGGCCTGACAGAGCCCGACAGAGCCCGACAGAGCCCGACAGGGCCCAGTAGAGCCCGACAGAGCCCGACAGAGCCCGACAGAGCCCGACAGAGTCCAGTAGAGCCCGACAGAGCCCGACAGAGCCCGACAGGGCCCGACAGGGCCCGACAGAGCCCGACAGAGCCCAGTAGAGCCCGACAGAGACCGACAGGGCCCGACAGGGCCTGACAGGGCCCAGTAGAGCCCAGTAGAGCCCGACAGAGCCCAGTAGAGCCCAGTAGAGCCCGACAAAGCCCAGTAGAGCCCGACAGAGCCCGACAGAGCCCGACAGAGCCCGACAGCGCCCGACAGGGCCCGACAGGGCCCGACAGAGCCCAACAGGGCCCGACATAGCCCGACAGAGCCTGACAGAGCCTGACAGGGCCCGACAGAGCCCGACAGAGCCCGACAGGGCCCGACAGGGCCCAGTAGAGCCCGACAGAGCCCGACAGAGCCCGACAGAACCCGTCAGAGCCCGACAGAGCCCGATAGAGCCCGACAGAGTCCGACAGAGTCCGACAGGGCCCAGTAGAGCCCGACAGAGCCCGACAGAGCCCGACAGAGCCCGACAGGGCCCGACAGAGGCCGACAGAGCCCGACAGAGCCCGACAGGGCCCGACAGGGCCCAGTAGAGCCCGACAGAGCCCGAGAGGGCCCGACAGAGCCCGACAGAGCCCGACAGAGCCCGACAGGGCCCGACAGAACCCGACAGAGCCCGACAGAGCCCGACAGGGCCCGACAGAACCCGACAGAGCCCGACAGGGCCCGACAGGACCCAGTAGAGCCCGACAGAGCCCGACAGAGCCCGACAGGGTCCGACAGAGCCCGACAGAGCCCGACAGAGCCCGACAGGGCCCGACAGGGCCCAGTAGAGCCCGACAGAGCCCGAGAGGGCCCGAGAGACCCCGACAGAGCCCGACAGAGCCCGACAGAGCCCGACAGAACCCGACAGAGCCCGACAGAGCCCGACAGGGCCCGACAGGGCCCGACAGGGCCCAGTAGAGCCCGACAGAGCCCGACAGAGCCCGACAGAACCCGACAGAGCCCGACAGAGCCCGACAGAGCCCGACAGGGCCCGACAGAACCCGACAGAGCCCGACAGAGCCCGACAGGGCCCGATTGGGCCCGACAAGGCCCAGTAGAGCCCGACAGAGCCCGACAGAGCCCGACAGAGCCCGACAGGGCCCGACAGAGCCCGACAGAGCCCGACAGCGCCCGACAGGGCCCAGTAGAGCTCGACAGAGCCCGACAGAGCCCGACAGGGCCCGATAGAGCCCGACAGAGCCCGACAGAGCCCGACAGGGCCCGACAGGGCCCAGTAGAGCCCGACAGAGCCCGACAGGGCCCGACAGAGCCCGACAGAGCTCGACAGGGCCCAGTAGAGCCCGACAGAGCTCGACAGGGCCCAGTAGAGCCCGACAGAGCCCGACAGGGCCCGACAGGGCCCGACAGAGCCCGACAGGGCCCGACAGAGCCCGACAGAGCTCGACAGGGCCCAGTAGAGCCCGACAGAGCCCGACAGAGCCCGACAGAGCCCGACAGGGCCCGACAGGGCCCGACAGAGCCCGACAGGGCCCGACAGAGCCCGACAGGGCCTGACAGAGCCCGACAGGGCCCGACAGAGCCCGACAGAGCTCGACAGGGCCCAGTAGAGCCCGACAGAGCCCGACAGAGCCCGACAGAGCCCGACAGAGCCCAGTAGAGCCCGACAGAGCCCGACAGAGCCCGACAGGGCCCGACAGAGCCCGACAGGGCCCGACAGGGCCCGACAGAGCCCGACAGAGCCCGACAGGGCCCGACAGGGCCCAGTAGAGCCCGACAGAGCCCGACAGAGCCCGACAGAGCCCGACAGAGCCCAGTAGAGCCCGACAGAGCCCGACAGAGCCCGACAGAGCCCGACAGGGCCCAGTAGAGCCCAGTAGAGCCCGACAGAGCCCGACAGAGCCCGACAGAGCCCGACAGGGCCCGACAGAGCCCGACAGAGCCCGACAGGGCCCGACAGGGCCCGACAGAGCCCGACAGGGCCCGACAGGGCCCGACAGGGCCCAGTAGAGCCCGACAGAGCCCGACAGGGCCCGACAGAGCCCGACAGGGCCCGACAGAGCCCGACAGAGCCCGACAGGGCCCGACAGAGCCCGACAGAGCCCAGTAGAGCCCGACAGAGCCCGACAGAGCCCGACAGAGCCCGACAGGGCCCGACAGGGCCCGACAGAGCCCGACAGAGCCCGACAGGGCCCAGTAGAGCCCGACAGAGCCCGACAGAGCCCGACAGAGCCCAGTAGAGCCCGACAGAGCCCGACAGAGCCCGACAGAGCCCGGCAGAGCCCGACAGGGCCCGACAGAGCCCGACAGAGCCCGACAGCGCCCGACAGGGCCCAGTAGAGCTCGACAGAGCCCGACAGAGCCCGACAGGGCCCGATAGAGCCCGACAGAGCCCGACAGAGCCCGACAGGGCCCGACAGGGCCCAGTAGAGCCCGACAGAGCCCGACAGAGCCCGACAGAGCCCGACAGAGCCCGACAGAGCCCGACAGGGCCCGACAGGGCCCGACAGAGCCCGACAGGGCCCGACAGAGCCCGACAGGGCCTGACAGAGCCCGACAGGGCCCGACAGAGCCCGACAGAGCCCGACAGGGCCCAGTAGAGCCCGACAGAGACCGACAGAGCCCGACAGAGCCCGACAGAGCCCAGTAGAGCCCGACAGAGCCCGACAGAGCCCGACAGGGCCCGACAGAGCCCGACAGGGCCCGACAGGGCCCGACAGAGCCCGACAGAGCCCGACAGGGCCCGACAGGGCCCAGTAGAGCCCGACAGAGCCCGACAGAGCCCGACAGAGCCCAGTAGAGCCCGACAGAGCCCGACAGAGCCCGACAGAGCCCGACAGGGCCCAGTAGAGCCCAGTAGAGCCCGACAGAGCCCAGTAGAGCCCGACAGAGCCCGACAGAGCCCGACAGAGCCCGACAGAGCCCAGTAGAGTCCGACAGAGCCCGACAGGGCCCGACAGGGCCCGACAGGGCCCAGTAGAGCCCGACAGAGCCCGACAGAGCCCAGTAGAGCCCAGTAGAGCCCGACAGGGCCCGACAGGGCCCGACAGGGCCCAGTAGAGCCCGACAGAGCCCGACAGAGCCCGACAGAGCCCGACAGGGCCCAGTAGAGCCCGACAGAGCCCGACAGAGCCCGACAGGGCCCGACAGAGCCCGACAGAGCCCGACAGGGCCCGACAGGGCCCGACAGGGCCCGACAGAGCCCAGTAGAGCCCGACAGAGCCCGACAGAGCCCGACAGAGCCCGACAGGGCTCAGTAGAGCCCAGTAGAGCCCGACAGAGCCCAGTAGAGCCCGACAGAGCCCGACAGAGCCCGACAGAGCCCGACAGGGCCTGACAGAGCCCGACAGAGCCCGACAGAGCCCGACAGGGCCCAGTAGAGCCCGACAGAGCCCGACAGAGCCCGACAGAGCCCGACAGAGCCCAGTAGAGCCCGACAGAGCCCGACAGAGCCCGACAGGGCCCGACAGGGCCCGACAGAGCCCGACAGAGCCCAGTAGAGCCCGACAGAGACCGACAGGGCCCGACAGGGCCTGACAGGGCCCAGTAGAGCCCAGTAGAGCCCGACAGAGCCCAGTAGAGCCCAGTAGAGCCCGACAAAGCCCAGTAGAGCCCGACAGAGCCCGACAGAGCCCGACAGAGCCCGACAGCGCCCGACAGGGCCCGACAGGGCCCGACAGAGCCCAACAGGGCCCGACATAGCCCGACAGAGCCTGACAGAGCCTGACAGGGCCCGACAGAGCCCGACAGAGCCCGACAGGGCCCGACAGGGCCCAGTAGAGCCCGACAGAGCCCGACAGAGCCCGACAGAACCCGTCAGAGCCCGACAGAGCCCGACAGAGCCCGACAGAGTCCGACAGAGTCCGACAGGGCCCAGTAGAGCCCGACAGAGCCCGACAGAGCCCGACAGAGCCCGACAGGGCCCGACAGAGGCCGACAGAGCCCGACAGAGCCCGACAGGGCCCGACAGGGCCCAGTAGAGCCCGACAGAGCCCGAGAGGGCCCGACAGAGCCCGACAGAGCCCGACAGAGCCCGACAGGGCCCGACAGAACCCGACAGAGCCCGACAGAGCCCGACAGGGCCCGACAGAACCCGACAGAGCCCGACAGGGCCCGACAGGACCCAGTAGAGCCCGACAGAGCCCGACAGAGCCCGACAGGGTCCGACAGAGCCCGACAGAGCCCGACAGAGCCCGACAGGGCCCGACAGGGCCCAGTAGAGCCCGACAGAGCCCGAGAGGGCCCGAGAGACCCCGACAGAGCCCGACAGAGCCCGACAGAGCCCGACAGAACCCGACAGAGCCCGACAGAGCCCGACAGGGCCCGACAGGGCCCGACAGGGCCCAGTAGAGCCCGACAGAGCCCGACAGAGCCCGACAGAACCCGACAGAGCCCGACAGAGCCCGACAGAGCCCGACAGGGCCCGACAGAACCCGACAGAGCCCGACAGAGCCCGACAGGGCCCGATTGGGCCCGACAAGGCCCAGTAGAGCCCGACAGAGCCCGACAGAGCCCGACAGAGCCCGACAGGGCCCGACAGAGCCCGACAGAGCCCGACAGCGCCCGACAGGGCCCAGTAGAGCTCGACAGAGCCCGACAGAGCCCGACAGGGCCCGATAGAGCCCGACAGAGCCCGACAGAGCCCGACAGGGCCCGACAGGGCCCAGTAGAGCCCGACAGAGCCCGACAGAGCCCGACAGAGCCCGACAGGGCCCGACAGAGCCCGACAGGGCCCGACAGAGCCCGACAGGGCCTGACAGAGCCCGACAGGGCCCGACAGAGCCCGACAGAGCTCGACAGGGCCCAGTAGAGCCCGACAGAGCCCGACAGAGCCCGACAGAGCCCGACAGGGCCCGACAGGGCCCGACAGAGCCCGACAGGGCCCGACAGAGCCCGACAGGGCCTGACAGAGCCCGACAGGGCCCGACAGAGCCCGACAGAGCTCGACAGGGCCCAGTAGAGCCCGACAGAGCCCGACAGAGCCCGACAGAGCCCAGTAGAGCCCGACAGAGCCCGACAGAGCCCGACAGGGCCCGACAGAGCCCGACAGGGCCCGACAGGGCCCGACAGAGCCCGACAGAGCCCGACAGGGCCCGACAGGGCCCAGTAGAGCCCGACAGAGCCCGACAGAGCCCGACAGAGCCCGACAGAGCCCAGTAGAGCCCGACAGAGCCCGACAGAGCCCGACAGAGCCCGACAGGGCCCAGTAGAGCCCAGTAGAGCCCGACAGAGCCCGACAGAGCCCGACAGAGCCCGACAGGGCCCGACAGAGCCCGACAGAGCCCGACAGGGCCCGACAGGGCCCGACAGAGCCCGACAGGGCCCGACAGGGCCCGACAGGGCCCAGTAGAGCCCGACAGAGCCCGACAGGGCCCGACAGAGCCCGACAGGGCCCGACAGAGCCCGACAGAGCCCGACAGGGCCCGACAGAGCCCGACAGAGCCCAGTAGAGCCCGACAGAGCCCGACAGAGCCCGACAGAGCCCGACAGGGCCCGACAGGGCCCGACAGAGCCCGACAGAGCCCGACAGGGCCCAGTAGAGCCCGACAGAGCCCGACAGAGCCCGACAGAGCCCAGTAGAGCCCGACAGAGCCCGACAGAGCCCGACAGAGCCCGGCAGAGCCCGACAGGGCCCGACAGAGCCCGACAGGGCCCGACAGGGCCCAGTAGAGCCCGACAGAGCCCGACAGGGCCCGACAGAGCCCGACAGGGCACGACAGAGCCCGACAGAGCCCGACAGGGCCCGACAGGGCCCAGTAGAGCCCGACAGAGCCCGACAGAGCCCGACAGAACCCGTCAGAGCCCGACAGAGCCCGACAGAGCCCGACAGAGCCCGACAGGGCCCAGTATAGCCCGACAGAGCCCGACAGAGCCCGACAGGGCCCGACAGAGCCCGACAGAGCCCGACAGGGCCCGACAGGGCCCGACAGAGCCCACTAGAGCCCGACAGAGCCCGACAGAGCCCGACAGAGCCCGACAGGGCTCAGTAGAGCCCAGTAGAGCCCGACAGAGCCCAGTAGAGCCCGACAGAGCCCGACAGAGCCCGACAGAGCCCGACAGAGCCCGACAGGGCCCGACAGGGCCCGACAGAGCCCGACAGGGCCCGACATAGCCCGACAGAGCCTGACAGAGCCCGACAGAGCCTGACAGAGCCCGACAGAGCCCAGTAGAGCCCGACAGAGTCCGACAGAGCCCGACAGAGCCCGGCAGAGCCCGACAGGGCCCGACAGGGCCCGACAGGGCCCAGTAGAGCCCGACAGAGCCCGACAGAGCCCGACAGAGCCCAGTAGAGTCCGACAGAGCCCGACAGGGCCCGACAGGGCCCGACAGGGCCCAGTAGAGCCCGACAGAGCCCGACAGGGCCCAGTAGAGCCCAGCAGAGCACGACAGAGCCCGACAGCGCCCGACAGGGCCCGACAGGGCCCGACAGAGCCCGACAGGGCCCGACATAGCCCGACAGAGCCTGACAGAGCCCGACAGGGCCCGACAGAGCCCGACAGAGCCCGACAGGGCCCAGTAGAGCCCGACAGAGCCCGACAGAGCCCGACAGAGCCCAGTAGAGCCCGACAGAGCCCGACAGAGCCTGACAGAGCCCGGCAGAGCCCGACAGGGCCCGACAGAGCCCGACAGGGCCCGACAGGGCCCGACAGGGCCCAGTAGAGCCCGACAGAGCCCGACAGAGCCCGACAGAGCCCAGTAGAGCCCGACAGAGCCCGACAGAGCCCGACAGGGCCCAGTAGAGTCCGACAGAGCCCGACAGGGCCCGACAGGGCCCGACAGGGCCCAGTAGAGCCCGACAGAGCCCGACAGGGCCCAGTAGAGCCCAGTAGAGCCCGACAGAGCCCGACAGAGCCCGACAGAGCCCGACAGGGCCCGACAGAGCCCGACAGAGCCCGACAGGGCCCGACAGGGCCCGACAGAGCCCGACAGAGCCCGACAGGGCCCGACAGGGCGCAGTAGAGCCCGACAGAGCCCGACAGAGCCCAGTAGAGCCCAGTAGAGCCCGACAGGGCCCGACAGGGCCCGACAGGGCCCAGAAGAGCCCGACAGAGCCCAACAGGGCCCGACAGAGCCCGACAGAGCCCGACAGAGCCCGACAGGGCCCAGTAGAGCCCGACAGAGCCCAGTAGAGCCCGACAGGGCCCGACAGAGCCCGACAGAGCCCGACAGGGCCCGACAGGGCCCGACAGGGCCCAGTAGAGCCCGACAGAGCCCGACAGGGCCCGACAGAGCCCGACAGAGCCCGACAGAGCCCGACAGGGCCCGACAGAGCCCGACAGGGCCCGACAGGGCCCGACAGAGCCCGACAGAGCCCAGTAGAGCCCGACAGAGCCCGACAGAGCCCGACAGAGCCCGACAGGGCCCGACAGAGCCCGACAGAGCCCGACAGGGCCCGACAGGGCCCGACAGAGCCCGACAGAGCCCGACAGGGCCCAGTAGAGCCCGACAGAGACCGACAGGGCCCGACAGGGCCCGACAGGGCCCGACAGAGCCCGACAGGGCCCGACAGGGCCCGACAGAGCCCAGTAGAGCCCGACAGAGCCCGACAGAGCCCGAGAGAGCTCGACAGGGCCCGACAGGGCCCAGTAGAGCCCGACAGAGCCCGACAGGGCCCGACAGAGCCCGACAGGGCACGACAGAGCCCGACAGAGCCCGACAGAGCCCGACAGGGCCCGACAGGGCCCAGTAGAGCCCGACAGAGCCCGACAGAGCCCGACAGAACCCGTCAGAGCCCGACAGAGCCCGACAGAGCCCGACAGAGCCCGACAGAGCCCGACAGAGCCCGACAGGGCCCGACAGAGGCCGACAGAGCCCGACAGAGCCCGACAGGGCCCGACAGGGCCCAGTAGAGCCCGACAGAGCCCGAGAGGGCCCGACAGAGCCCGACAGAGCCCGACAGGGCCCGACAGAACCCGACAGAGCCCGACAGGGCCCGACAGGGCCCGACAGGGCCCAGTAGAGCCCGACAGAGCCCGACAGAGCCCGACAGGGCCCGACAGAGCCCGAAAGAGCCCGACAGAGCCTGACAGGGCCCCACAGGGCCCAGTAGAGCCCGACAGAGCCCGAGAGGGCCCGAGAGAGCCCGACAGAGCCCGACAGAGCCCGACAGAGCCCGACAGGGCCCGACAGAGCCCGACAGGGCACGACAGAGCCCGACAGAGCCCGACAGATCCCGACAGGGCCCGACAGGGCCCAGTAGAGCCCGACAGAGCCCGACAGAGCCCGACAGAACCCGTCAGAGCCCGACAGAGCCCGACAGAGCCTGACAGAGCCCGACAGGGCCCAGTAGAGCCCGACAGAGCCCGACAGAGCCCGACAGGGCCCGACAGAGCCCGACAGGGCCCGACAGGGCCCGACAGGGCCCGACAGAGCCCACTAGAGCCCGACAGAGCCCGACAGAGCCCGACAGAGCCCGACAGGGCTCAGTAGAGCCCAGTAGAGCCCGACAGAGCCCAGTAGAGCCCGACAGAGCCCGACAGAGCCCGACAGAGCCCGACAGGGCCTGACAGAGCCCGACAGAGCCCGACAGAGCCCGACAGGGCCCAGTAGAGCCCGACAGAGCCCGACAGAGCCCGACAGAGCCCGACAGAGCCCAGTAGAGCCCGACAGAGCCCGACAGAGCCCGACAGGGCCCGACAGAGCCCGACAGAGCCCGACAGAGCCCAGTAGAGCCCGACAGAGCCCGACAGGGCCCGACAGGGCCCGACAGGGCCCAGTAGAGCCCGACAGAGCCCGACAGAGCCCAGTAGAGCCCAGTAGAGCCCGACAAAGCCCAGTAGAGCCCGACAGAGCCCGACAGAGCCCGACAGAGCCCGACAGCGCCCGACAGGGCCCGACAGGGCCCGACAGAGCCCGACAGGGCGGGACATAGCCCGACAGAGCCTGACAGAGCCCGACAGAGCCCAGTAGAGCCCGACAGAGTCCGACAGAGCCCGACAGAGCCCGGCAGAGCCCGACAGGGCCCGACAGGGCCCGACAGGGTCCAGTAGAGCCCGACAGAGCCCGACAGAGCCCGACAGAGCCCAGTAGAGCCCGACAGAGCCCGACAGAGCCCGACAGAGCCCAGTAGAGTCCGACAGAGCCCGACAGGGCCCGACAGGGCCCGACAGGGCCCAGTAGAGCCTGACAGAGCCCGACAGGGCCCAGTAGAGCCCAGCAGAGCACGACAGAGCCCGACAGCGCCCGACAGGGCCCGACAGGGCCCGACAGAGCCCGACGGGGCCCGACATAGCCCGACAGAGCCTGACAGAGCCCGACAGGGCCCGACAGAGCCCGACAGAGCCCGACAGGGCCCAGTAGAGCCCGACAGAGCCCGACAGAGCCCGACAGAGCCCAGTAGAGCCCGACAGAGCCCGACAGAGCCTGACAGAGCCCGGCAGAGCCCGACAGGGCCCGACAGAGCCCGACAGGGCCCGACAGGGCCCGACAGGGCCCAGGAGAGCCCGACAGAGCCCGACAGAGCCCGACAGAGCCCAGTAGAGCCCGACAGAGCCCGACAGAGCCCGACAGAGCCCAGTAGAGTCCGACAGAGCCCGACAGGGCCCGACAGGGCCCGACAGGGCCCAGTAGAGCCCGACAGAGCCCGACAGGGCCCAGTAGAGCCCAGTAGAGCCCGACAGAGCCCGACAGAGCCCGACAGAGCCCGACAGGGCCCGACAGAGCCCGACAGAGCCCGACAGGGCCCGACAGGGCCCGACAGAGCCCGACAGAGCCCGACAGGGCCCGACAGGGCGCAGTAGAGCCCGACAGAGCCCGACAGAGCCCAGTAGAGCCCAGTAGAGCCCGACAGGGCCCGACAGGGCCCGACAGGGCCCAGAAGAGCCCGACAGAGCCCGACAGGGCCCGACAGAGCCCGACAGAGCCCGACAGAGCCCGACAGGGCCCAGTTGAGCCCGACAGAGCCCGACAGGGCCCGACAGAGCCCGACAGAGCCCAGTAGAGCCCAGTAGAGCCCGACAGAGCCCAGTAGAGCCCGACAGAGCCCGACAGAGCCCAGTAGAGCCCAGTAGAGCCCGACAGGGCCCGACAGGGCCCGACAGAGCCCGACAGGGCCCGACAGAGCCCGACAGAGCCCGACAGAGCCCGACAGGGCCCAGTAGAGCCCGACAGAGCCCGACAGAGCCCGACAGGGCCCGACAGAGCCCGACAGAGCCGGACAGGGCCCGACAGGGCCCGACAGAGCCCGACAGAGCCCAGTAGAGCCCGACAGAGCCCGACAGAGCCCGACAGAGCCCAGTAGAGCCCGACAGAGCCCGACAGAGCCCGACAGAGCCCGACAGGGCTCAGTAGAGCCCAGTAGAGCCCGACAGAGCCCAGTAGAGCCCGACAGAGCCCGACAGAGCCCGACAGGGCCTGACAGAGCCCGACAGAGTCCGACAGAGCCCGACAGGGCCCAGTAGAGCCTGACAGAGCCCGACAGAGCCCGACAGAGCCCGACAGAGCCCAGTAGAGCCCGACAGAGCCCGACAGAGCCCGACAGGGCCCGACAGAGCCCGACAGAGCCCGACAGAGCCCAGTAGAGCCCGACAGAGCCCGACAGGGCCCGACAGGGCCCGACAGGGCCCAGTAGAGCCCGACAGAGCCCGACAGAGCCCAGTAGAGCCCAGTAGAGCCCGACAAAGCCCAGTAGAGCCCGACAGAGCCCGACAGAGCCCGACAGAGCCCGACAGCGCCCGACAGCGCCCGACAGGGCCCGACAGAGCCCGACAGGGCCCGACATAGCCCGACAGAGCCTGACAGAGCCCGACAGGGCCCGACAGAGCCCGACAGAGCCCGTCAGGGCCCAGTAGAGCCCGACAGAGCCCGACAGAGCCCGACAGAGCCCGACAGAGCCCAGTAGAGCCCGACAGAGTCCGACAGAGCCCGACAGAGCCCGGCAGAGCCCGACAGGGCCCGACAGGGCCCAGTAGAGCCCGACAGAGCCCGACAGAGCCCGACAGAGCCCAGTAGAGCCCGACAGAGCCCGACAGAGCCCGACAGAGCCCAGTAGAGTCCGACAGAGCCCGACAGGGCCCGACAGGGCCCGACAGGGCCCAGTAGAGCCCGACAGAGCCCGACAGGGCCCAGTAGAGCCCAGCAAAGCACGACAGAGCCCGACAGCGCCCGACAGGGCTCGACAGGGCCCGACAGAGCCCGACAGGGCCCGACATAGCCCGACAGAGCCTGACAGAGCCCGACAGGGCCCGACAGAGCCCGACAGAGCCCGACAGGGCCCAGTAGAGCCCGACAGAGCCCGACAGAGCCCGACAGAGCCCAGTAGAGCCCGACAGAGCCCGACAGAGCCCGACAGAGCCCGGCAGAGCCCGGCAGAGCCCGACAGAGCCCGACAGGGCCCGACAGGGCCCAGTAGAGCCCGACAGAGCCCGACAGAGCCCGACAGAGCCCAGTAGAGCCCGACAGAGCCCGACAGAGCCCGACAGAGCCCAGTAGAGTCCGACAGAGCCCGACAGGGCCCGACAGGGCCCGACAGGGCCCAGTAGAGCCCGACAGAGCCCGACAGGGCCCAGTAGAGCCAAGCAGAGCCCGACAGAGCCCGACAGAGCCCGACAGGGCCCGACAGAGCCCGACAGAGCCCGACAGGGCCCGACAGGGCCCGACAGAGCCCGACAGGGCCCGACAGGGCCCAGTAGAGCCCGACAGAGCCCGACAGGGCCCAGTAGAGCCCAGCAAAGCACGACAGAGCCCGACAGCGCCCGACAGGGCTCGACAGGGCCCGACAGAGCCCGACAGGGCCCGACATAGCCCGACAGAGCCTGACAGAGCCCGACAGGGCCCGACAGAGCCCGACAGAGCCCGACAGGGCCCAGTAGAGCCCGACAGAGCCCGACAGAGCCCGACAGAGCCCAGTAGAGCCCGACAGAGCCCGACAGAGCCCGACAGAGCCCGGCAGAGCCCGGCAGAGCCCGACAGAGCCCGACAGGGCCCGACAGGGCCCAGTAGAGCCCGACAGAGCCCGACAGAGCCCGACAGAGCCCAGTAGAGCCCGACAGAGCCCGACAGAGCCCGACAGAGCCCAGTAGAGTCCGACAGAGCCCGACAGGGCCCGACAGGGCCCGACAGGGCCCAGTAGAGCCCGACAGAGCCCGACAGGGCCCAGTAGAGCCAAGCAGAGCCCGACAGAGCCCGACAGAGCCCGACAGGGCCCGACAGAGCCCGACAGAGCCCGACAGGGCCCGACAGGGCCCGACAGAGCCCGACAGGGCCCGACAGGGCACAGTAGAGCCCGACAGAGCCCGACAGAGCCCAGTAGAGCCCAGTAGAGCCCGACAGGGCCCGACAGGGCCCGACAGGGCCCAGAAGAGCCCGACAGAGCCCGACAGGGCCCGACAGAGCCCGACAGAGCCCGACAGGGCCCAGTAGAGCCCGACAGAGCCCGACAGGGCCCGACAGAGCCAGACAGAGCCCGACAGGGCCCAGTAGAGCCCGACAGAGCCCGACAGAGCCCGACAGAGCCCGACAGAGCCCAGTAGAGCCCGACAGAGTCCGACAGAGCCCGACAGAGCCCGGCAGAGCCCGACAGGGCCCGACAGGGCCCGACAGGGCCCAGTAGAGCCCGACAGAGCCCGACAGGGCCCGACAGGGCCCAGTAGAGCCCGACAGAGCCCGACAGAGCCCGACAGAGCCCAGTAGAGTCCGACAGAGCCCGACAGGGCCCGACAGGGCCCGACAGGGCCCAGTAGAGCCCGACAGAGCCCGACAGGGCCCAGTAGAGCCCAGCAGAGCACGACAGAGCCCGACAGCGCCCGACAGGGCCCGACAGGGCCCGACAGAGCCCGACAGGGCCCGACATAGCCCGACAGAGCCTGACAGAGCCCGACAGGGCCCGACAGAGCCCGACAGAGCCCGACAGGGCCCAGTAGAGCCCGACAGAGCCCGACAGAGCCCGACAGAGCCCAGTAGAGCCCGACAGAGCCCGACAGAGCCCGACAGAGCCCGGCAGAGCCCGACAGGGCCCGACAGAGCCCGACAGGGCCCGACAGGGCCCGACAGGGCCCAGTAGAGCCCGACAGAGCCCGACAGAGCCCGACAGAGCCCAGTAGAGCCCGACAGAGCCCGACAGAACCCGACAGAGCCCAGTAGAGTCCGACAGAGCCCGACAGGGCCCGACAGGGCCCGACAGGGCCCAGTAGAGCCCGACAGAGCCCGACAGGGCCCAGTAGAGCCAAGCAGAGCCCGACAGAGCCCGACAGAGCCCGACAGAGCCCGACAGGGCCCGACAGAGCCCGACAGAGCCCGACAGGGCCCGACAGGGCCCGACAGAGCCCGACAGGGCCCGACAGGGCGCAGTAGAGCCCGACAGAGCCCGACAGAGCCCAGTAGAGCCCAGTAGAGCCCGACAGGGCCCGACAGGGCCCGACAGGGCCCAGAAGAGCCCGACAGAGCCCGACAGGGCCCGACAGAGCCCGACAGAGCCCGACAGAGCCCGACAGGGCCCAGTAGAGCCCGACAGAGCCCGACAGGGCCCGACAGAGCCCGACAGAGCCCGACAGGGCCCGACAGAGCCCGACAGAGCCCGACAGGGCCCAGTAGAGCCCGACAGAGCCCGACAGAGCCCGACAGGGCCCGACAGGGCCCGACAGGGCCCGACAGAGCCCGACAGGGCCCGACAGGGCCCGACAGAGCCCAGTAGAGCTCGACAGAGCCCGACAGAGCCCGACAGAGCCCGAGAGAGCCCGACAGGGCCCGACAGGGCCCAGTAGAGCCCGACAGAGCCCGACAGGGCCCGACAGAGCCCGACAGGGCACGACAGAGCCCGACAGGGCCCGACAGGGCCCAGTAGAGCCCGACAGAGCCCGACAGAGCCCGACAGAACCCGTCAGAGCCCGACAGAGCCCGACAGAGCCCGACAGAGTCCGACAGAGTCCGACAGGGCCCAGTAGAGCCCGACAGAGCCCGACAGAGACCGACAGAGCCCGACAGGGCCCGACAGAGGCCGACAGAGCCCGACAGAGCCCGACAGGGCCCGACAGAGCCCGACAGAGCCCGACAGGGCCCGACAGGGCCCGACAGGGCCCAGTAGAGCCCGACAGAGCCCGACAGAGCCCGACAGAGCCCGACAGGGCCCGACAGAACCCGACAGAGCCCGACAGGGCCCGACAGAACCCGACAGAGCCCGACAGGGCCCGACAGGGCCCAGTAGAGCCCGACAGAGCCCGACAGAGCCCGACAGGGCCCGACAGAGCCCGACAGAGCCCGACAGAGCCCGACAGGGCCCGACAGAGCCCGACAGAGCCCGACAGAGCCCGACAGGGCCCGACAGAGCCCGACAGAGCCCGACAGGGCCCGACAGGGCCCGACAGAGCCCGACAGAGCCCGACAGAGCCCGACAGGGCCCGACAGGGCCCAGTAGAGCCCGACAGAGCCCGACAGAGCCCAGTAGAGCCCAGTAGAGCCCGACAGGGCCCGACAGGGCCCAGAAGAGCCCGACAGAGCCCGACAGGGCCCGACAGAGCCCGACAGAGCCCGACAGAGCCCGACAGGGCCCAGTAGAGCCCGACAGAGCCCGACAGGGCCCGACAGAGCCCGACAGAGCCCAGTAGAGCCCAGTAGAGCCCGACAGAGCCCAGTAGAGCCCGACAGAGCCCGACAGAGCCCGACAGGGCCCGACAGGGCCCGACAGGGCCCAGTAGAGCCCGACAGAGCCCGACAGGGCCCGACAGAGCCCGACAGAGCCCGACAGGGCCCGACAGGGCCCGACAGAGCCCGACAGAGCCCGACAGGGCCCGACAGAGCCCGACAGAGCCCGACAGAGCCCAGTAGAGCCCGACAGAGCCCGACAGAGCCCGACGGGGCCCGACAGAGCCCGACATAGCCCGACAGAGCCCGACAGGGCCCGACAGAGCCCGACAGAGCCCGACAGGGCCCAGTAGAGCCCGACAGAGCCCGACAGAGCCCGACAGGGCCCGACAGGGCCCGACAGGGCCCGACAGAGCCCGACAGGGCCCGACAGGGCCCGACAGAGCCCAGTAGAGCCCGACAGAGCCCGACAGAGCCCGACAGAGCCCGACAGGGCCCGACAGGGCCCAGTAGAGCCCGACAGAGCCCGACAGGGCCCGACAGAGCCCGACAGGGCACGACAGAGCCCGACAGAGCCCGACAGAGCCCGACAGGGCCCGACAGGGCCCAGTAGAGCCCGACAGAGCCCGACAGAACCCGTCAGAGCCCGACAGAGCCCGACAGAGCCCGACAGAGCCCGACAGAGTCCGACAGGGCCCAGTAGAGCCCGACAGAGCCCGACAGAGCCCGACAGAGCCCGACAGGGCCCGACAGAGGCCGACAGAGCCCGACAGAGCCCGACAGGGCCCGACAGGGCCCAGTAGAGCCCGACAGAGCCCGAGAGGGCCCGACAGAGCCCGACAGAGCCCGACAGAGCCCGACAGGGCCCGACAGAACCCGACAGAGCCCGACAGGGCCCGACAGGGCCCGACAGGGCCCAGTAGAGCCCGACAGAGCCCGACAGAGCCCGACAGAGCCCGACAGGGCCCGACAGAACCCGACAGAGCCCGACAGGGCCCGACAGGGCCCGACAGGGCCCAGTAGAGCCCGACAGAGCCCGACAGAGCCCGACAGGGCCCGACAGAGCCCGACAGAGCCCGACAGGGCCCGACAGGGCCCGACAGGGCCCAGTAGAGCCCGACAGAGCCCGACAGAGCCCGACAGAGCCCGACAGGGCCCGACAGAACCCGACAGAGCCCGACAGAGCCTGACAGGGCCCGACAGGGCCCGACAGGGCCCAGTAGAGCCCGACAGAGCCCGACAGAGCCCGACAGAACCCCACAGGGCCCAGTAGAGCCCGACAGAGCCCGACAGAGCCCGACAGAGCCCGACAGGGCCCGACAGAGCCCGACAGAGCCCGACAGCGCCCGACAGGGCCCAGTAGAGCTCGACAGAGCCCGACAGAGCCCGACAGGGCCCGATAGAGCCCGACAGAGCCCGACAGAGCCCGACAGGGCCCGACAGGGCCCAGTAGAGCCCGACAGAGCCCGACAGAGCCCGACAGAGCCCGACAGGGCCCGACAGGGCCCGACAGAGCCCGACAGGGCCCGACAGAGCCCGACAGGGCCCGACAGAGCCCGACAGGGCCTGACAGAGCCCGACAGGGCCCGACAGAGCCCGACAGAGCCCGACAGGGCCCAGTAGAGCCCGACAGAGCCCGACAGAGCCCGACAGAGCCCAGTAGAGCCCGACAGAGCCCGACAGAGCCCGACAGGGCCCGACAGAGCCCGACAGGGCCCGACAGGGCCCGACAGAGCCCGACAGAGCCCGACAGGGCCCGACAGGGCCCGACAGGGCCCAGTAGAGCCCGACAGAGCCCGACAGAGCCCGACAGAGCCCAGTAGAGCCCGACAGAGCCCGACAGAGCCCGACAGAGCCCGACAGGGCCAAGTAGAGCCCAGTAGAGCCCGACAGAGCCCGACAGAGCCCGACAGAGCCCGACAGGGCCCGACAGGGCCTGACAGAGCCCGACAGGGCCCGACAGGGCCCGACAGGGCCCAGTAGAGCCCGACAGAGCCCGACAGAGCCCAGTAGAGCCCAGTAGAGCCCGACAGGGCCCGACAGGGCCCGACAGGGCCCAGTAGAGCCCGACAGAGCCCGACAGGGCCCGACAGAGCCCGACAGAGCCCGACAGAGCCCGACAGGGCCCAGTAGAGCCCGACAGAGCCCGACAGAGCCCGACAGGGCCCGACAGAGCCCGACAGAGCCCGACAGGGCCCGACAGGGCCCGACAGAGCCCGACAGAGCCCGACAGAGCCCAGTAGAGCCCGACAGAGCCCGACAGAGCCCGACAGAGCCCGACAGGGCTCAGTAGAGCCCAGTAGAGCCCGACAGAGCCCGACAGAGCCCGACAGAGCCCGACAGGGCCCGACAGGGCCCGACAGAGCCCGACAGGGCCCGACAGAGCCCGACAGGGCCCGACAGAGCCCGACAGGGCCTGACAGAGCCCGACAGGGCCCGACAGAGCCCGACAGAGCCCGACAGGGCCCAGTAGAGCCCGACAGAGCCCGACAGAGCCCGACAGAGCCCAGTAGAGCCCGACAGAGCCCGACAGAGCCCGACAGGGCCCGACAGAGCCCGACAGGGCCCGACAGGGCCCGACAGAGCCCGACAGAGCCCGACAGGGCCCGACAGGGCCCGACAGGGCCCAGTAGAGCCCGACAGAGCCCGACAGAGCCCGACAGAGCCCAGTAGAGCCCGACAGAGCCCGACAGAGCCCGACAGAGCCCGACAGGGCCAAGTAGAGCCCAGTAGAGCCCGACAGAGCCCGACAGAGCCCGACAGAGCCCGACAGGGCCCGACAGGGCCTGACAGAGCCCGACAGGGCCCGACAGGGCCCGACAGGGCCCAGTAGAGCCCGACAGAGCCCGACAGAGCCCAGTAGAGCCCAGTAGAGCCCGACAGGGCCCGACAGGGCCCGACAGGGCCCAGTAGAGCCCGACAGAGCCCGACAGGGCCCGACAGAGCCCGACAGAGCCCGACAGAGCCCGACAGGGCCCAGTAGAGCCCGACAGAGCCCGACAGAGCCCGACAGGGCCCGACAGAGCCCGACAGAGCCCGACAGGGCCCGACAGGGCCCGACAGAGCCCGACAGAGCCCGACAGAGCCCAGTAGAGCCCGACAGAGCCCGACAGAGCCCGACAGAGCCCGACAGGGCTCAGTAGAGCCCAGTAGAGCCCGACAGAGCCCAGTAGAGCCCGACAGAGCCCGACAGAGCCCGACAGAGCCCGACAGGGCCTGACAGAGCCCGACAGAGCCCGACAGGGCCCAGTAGAGCCCGACAGAGCCCGACAGAGCCCGACAGAGCCCGACAGAGCCCGACAGAGCCCAGTAGAGCCCGACAGAGCCCGACAGAGCCGGACAGGGCCCGACAGAGCCCGACAGAGCCCGACAGAGGGCAGTAGAGCCCGACAGAGCCCGACAGGGCCCGACAGGGCCCGACAGGGCCCAGTAGAGCCCGACAGAGCCCGAGAGGGCCCGACAGAGCCCGACAGAGCCCGACAGAGCCCGACAGGGCCCGACAGAGCCCGACAGAGCCCGACAGGGCCCGACAGAGCCCGACAGAGCCCGACAGGGCCCGACAGAGCCCGACAGAGCCCAGTAGAGCCCGACAGAGCCCGACAGAGCCCGACAGAGCCCGACAGGGCCCAGTAGAGCCCGACAGAGCCCGACAGAGCCCGACAGAGCCCGACAGGGCCCGACAGAGCCCGACAGAGCCCGACAGCGCCCGACAGGGCCCAGTAGAGCTCGACAGAGCCCGACAGAGCCCGACAGGGCCCGATAGAGCCCGACAGAGCCCGACAGAGCCCGACAGGGCCCGACAGGGCCCAGTAGAGCCCGACAGAGCCCGACAGAGCCCGACAGAGCCCGACAGAGCCCGACAGGGCCCGACAGGGCCCGACAGGGCCCGACAGAGCCCGACAGGGCCCGACAGAGCCCGACAGGGCCTGACAGAGCCCGACAGAGCCCGACAGAGCCCGACAGAGCCCGACAGGGCCCAGTAGAGCCCGACAGAGACCGACAGAGCCCGACAGAGCCCGACAGAGCCCAGTAGAGCCCGACAGAGCCCGACAGAGCCCGACAGGGCCCGACAGAGCCCGACAGGGCCCGACAGGGCCCGACAGAGCCCGACAGAGCCCGACAGGGCCCGACAGGGCCCAGTAGAGCCCGACAGAGCCCGACAGAGCCCGACAGAGCCCAGTAGAGCCCGACAGAGCCCGACAGAGCCCGACAGAGCCCGACAGGGCCCAGTAGAGCCCAGTAGAGCCCGACAGAGCCCGACAGAGCCCGACAGAGCCCGACAGGGCCCGACAGGGCCCGACAGAGCCCGACAGGGCCCGACAGGGCCCGACAGGGCCCAGTAGAGCCCGACAGAGCCCGACAGAGCCCAGTAGAGCCCAGTAGAGCCCGACAGGGCCCGACAGGGCCCGACAGGGCCCAGTAGAGCCCGACAGAGCCCGACAGGGCCCGACAGAGCCCGACAGAGCCCGACAGAGCCCGACAGGGCCCAGTAGAGCCCGACAGAGCCCGACAGAGCCCGACAGGGCCCGACAGAGCCCGACAGAGCCCGACAGGGCCCGACAGGGCCCGACAGGGCCCGACAGAGCCCAGTAGAGCCCGACAGAGCCCGACAGAGCCCGACAGAGCCCGACAGGGCTCAGTAGAGCCCAGTAGAGCCCGACAGAGCCCAGTAGAGCCCGACAGCGCCCGACAGGGCCCGACAGGGCCCGACAGAGCCCGACAGGGCCCGACATAGCCCGACAGAGCCTGACAGAGCCCGACAGGGCCCGACAGAGCCCGACAGAGCCCGACAGGGCCCAGTAGAGCCCGACAGAGCCCGACAGAGCCCGACAGAGCCCAGTAGAGCCCGACAGAGCCCGACAGAGCCCGACAGAGCCCGGCAGAGCCCGACAGGGCCCGACAGAGCCCGACAGGGCCCGACAGGGCCCGACAGGGCCCAGTAGAGCCCGACAGAGCCCGACAGAGCCCAGTAGAGCCCGACAGAGCCCGACAGAGCCCGACAGAGCCCTGTAGAGTCCGACAGAGCCCGACAGGGCCCGACAGTGCCCGACAGGGCCCAGTAGAGCCCGACAGAGCCCGACAGGGCCCAGTAGAGCCCAGTAGAGCCCGACAGAGCGCGACAGAGCCCGACAGAGCCCGACAGGGCCCGACAGAGCCCGACAGGGCCCGACAGGGCCCGACAGAGCCCGACAGAGCCCGACAGGGCCCGACAGGGCCCAGTAGAGCCCGACAGAGCCCGACAGGGCCCGACAGAGCCCAGTAGAGCCCAGTAGAGCCCGACAGAGCCCAGTAGAGCCCGACAGAGCCCGACAGGGCCCGACAGGGCCCGACAGGGCCCAGAAGAGCCCGACAGAGCCCGACAGGGCCCGAAAGAGCCCGACAGAGCCCGACAGAGCCCGACAGGGCCCAGTAGAGCCCGACAGAGCCCGACAGGGCCCGACAGAGCCCAGTAGAGCCCAGTAGAGCCCGACTTAGCCCAGTAGAGCCCGACAGAGCCCGACAGGGCCCGACAGAGCCCGACAGGGCCCGACAGGGCCCGACAGGGCCCAGTAGAGCCCGACAGAGCCCGAGATTGCCCGACAGAGCCCGACAGAGCCCGACAGAGCCCGACAGGGCCCGACAGAGCCCGACAGAGCCCGACAGGGCCCGACAGAGCCCGACAGAGCCCGACAGGGCCCGACAGAGCCCGACAGAGCCCAGTAGAGCCCGACAGAGCCCGACAGAGCCCGACAGAGCCCGACAGGGCCCAGTAGAGCCCGACAGAGCCCGACAGAGCCCGACAGAGCCCGACAGGGCCCGACAGAGCCCGACAGAGCCCGACAGCGCCCGACAGGGCCCAGTAGAGCTCGACAGAGCCCGACAGAGCCCGACAGGGCCCGACAGGGCCCGACAGGGCCCAGTAGAGCCCGACAGAGCCCGACAGGGCCCGACAGAGCCCGACAGAGCCCGACAGGGCCCGACAGGGCCCGACAGAGCCCGACAGAGCCCGACAGGGCCCGACAGAGCCCGACAGAGCCCGACAGAGCCCAGTAGAGCCCGACAGAGCCCGACAGAGCCCGACGGGGCCCGACAGAGCCCGACATAGCCCGACAGAGCCCGACAGGGCCCGACAGAGCCCGACAGAGCCCGACAGGGCCCAGTAGAGCCCGACAGAGCCCGACAGAGCCCGACAGGGCCCGACAGGGCCCGACAGGGCCCGACAGAGCCCGACAGGGCCCGACAGGGCCCGACAGAGCCCAGTAGAGCCCGACAGAGCCCGACAGAGCCCGACAGAGCCCGACAGGGCCCGACAGGGCCCAGTAGAGCCCGACAGAGCCCGACAGGGCCCGACAGAGCCCGACAGGGCACGACAGAGCCCGACAGAGCCCGACAGAGCCCGACAGGGCCCGACAGGGCCCAGTAGAGCCCGACAGAGCCCGACAGAACCCGTCAGAGCCCGACAGAGCCCGACAGAGCCCGACAGAGCCCGACAGAGTCCGACAGGGCCCAGTAGAGCCCGACAGAGCCCGACAGAGCCCGACAGAGCCCGACAGGGCCCGACAGAGGCCGACAGAGCCCGACAGAGCCCGACAGGGCCCGACAGGGCCCAGTAGAGCCCGACAGAGCCCGAGAGGGCCCGACAGAGCCCGACAGAGCCCGACAGAGCCCGACAGGGCCCGACAGAACCCGACAGAGCCCGACAGGGCCCGACAGGGCCCGACAGGGCCCAGTAGAGCCCGACAGAGCCCGACAGAGCCCGACAGAGCCCGACAGGGCCCGACAGAGCCCGACAGGGCCCGACAGGGCCCGACAGGGCCCGACAGGGCCCAGTAGAGCCCGACAGAGCCCGACAGAGCCCGACAGGGCCCGACAGAGCCCGACAGAGCCCGACAGGGCCCGACAGGGCCCGACAGGGCCCAGTAGAGCCCGACAGAGCCCGACAGAGCCCGACAGAGCCCGACAGGGCCCGACAGAACCCGACAGAGCCCGACAGAGCCTGACAGGGCCCGACAGGGCCCGACAGGGCCCAGTAGAGCCCGACAGAGCCCGACAGAGCCCGACAGAACCCCACAGGGCCCAGTAGAGCCCGACAGAGCCCGACAGAGCCCGACAGAGCCCGACAGGGCCCGACAGAGCCCGACAGAGCCCGACAGCGCCCGACAGGGCCCAGTAGAGCTCGACAGAGCCCGACAGAGCCCGACAGGGCCCGATAGAGCCCGACAGAGCCCGACAGAGCCCGACAGGGCCCGACAGGGCCCAGTAGAGCCCGACAGAGCCCGACAGAGCCCGACAGAGCCCGACAGAGCCCGACAGGGCCCGACAGGGCCCGACAGAGCCCGACAGGGCCCGACAGAGCCCGACAGGGCCCGACAGAGCCCGACAGGGCCTGACAGAGCCCGACAGGGCCCGACAGAGCCCGACAGAGCCCGACAGGGCCCAGTAGAGCCCGACAGAGCCCGACAGAGCCCGACAGAGCCCAGTAGAGCCCGACAGAGCCCGACAGAGCCCGACAGGGCCCGACAGAGCCCGACAGGGCCCGACAGGGCCCGACAGAGCCCGACAGAGCCCGACAGGGCCCGACAGGGCCCGACAGGGCCCAGTAGAGCCCGACAGAGCCCGACAGAGCCCGACAGAGCCCAGTAGAGCCCGACAGAGCCCGACAGAGCCCGACAGAGCCCGACAGGGCCAAGTAGAGCCCAGTAGAGCCCGACAGAGCCCGACAGAGCCCGACAGAGCCCGACAGGGCCCGACAGGGCCTGACAGAGCCCGACAGGGCCCGACAGGGCCCGACAGGGCCCAGTAGAGCCCGACAGAGCCCGACAGAGCCCAGTAGAGCCCAGTAGAGCCCGACAGGGCCCGACAGGGCCCGACAGGGCCCAGTAGAGCCCGACAGAGCCCGACAGGGCCCGACAGAGCCCGACAGAGCCCGACAGAGCCCGACAGGGCCCAGTAGAGCCCGACAGAGCCCGACAGAGCCCGACAGGGCCCGACAGAGCCCGACAGAGCCCGACAGGGCCCGACAGGGCCCGACAGAGCCCGACAGAGCCCGACAGAGCCCAGTAGAGCCCGACAGAGCCCGACAGAGCCCGACAGAGCCCGACAGGGCTCAGTAGAGCCCAGTAGAGCCCGACAGAGCCCGACAGAGCCCGACAGAGCCCGACAGGGCCCGACAGGGCCCGACAGAGCCCGACAGGGCCCGACAGAGCCCGACAGGGCCCGACAGAGCCCGACAGGGCCTGACAGAGCCCGACAGGGCCCGACAGAGCCCGACAGAGCCCGACAGGGCCCAGTAGAGCCCGACAGAGCCCGACAGAGCCCGACAGAGCCCAGTAGAGCCCGACAGAGCCCGACAGAGCCCGACAGGGCCCGACAGAGCCCGACAGGGCCCGACAGGGCCCGACAGAGCCCGACAGAGCCCGACAGGGCCCGACAGGGCCCGACAGGGCCCAGTAGAGCCCGACAGAGCCCGACAGAGCCCGACAGAGCCCGACAGGGCCAAGTAGAGCCCAGTAGAGCCCGACAGAGCCCGACAGAGCCCGACAGAGCCCGACAGGGCCCGACAGGGCCTGACAGAGCCCGACAGGGCCCGACAGGGCCCGACAGGGCCCAGTAGAGCCCGACAGAGCCCGACAGAGCCCAGTAGAGCCCAGTAGAGCCCGACAGGGCCCGACAGGGCCCGACAGGGCCCAGTAGAGCCCGACAGAGCCCGACAGGGCCCGACAGAGCCCGACAGAGCCCGACAGAGCCCGACAGGGCCCAGTAGAGCCCGACAGAGCCCGACAGAGCCCGACAGGGCCCGACAGAGCCCGACAGAGCCCGACAGGGCCCGACAGGGCCCGACAGAGCCCGACAGAGCCCGACAGAGCCCAGTAGAGCCCGACAGAGCCCGACAGAGCCCGACAGAGCCCGACAGGGCTCAGTAGAGCCCAGTAGAGCCCGACAGAGCCCAGTAGAGCCCGACAGAGCCCGACAGAGCCCGACAGAGCCCGACAGGGCCTGACAGAGCCCGACAGAGCCCAGTAGAGCCCAGTAGAGCCCGACAGAGCCCGACAGAGCCCGACAGAGCCCGACAGAGCCCAGTAGAGCCCAGTAGAGCCCGACAGAGCCCGACACAGCCCGACAGAGCCCGACAGAGCCCGACAGGGCCCGACAGGGCCCGACAGGGCCCGACAGAGCCCGACAGAGCTCGACAGAGCCCGACAGAGCCCGACAGGGCCCGACAGAGCCCGACAGAGCCCGACAGAGCCCGACAGCGCCCGACAGGGCCCAGTAGAGCCCGACAGAGCCCGACAGAGCCCGACAGAGCCCGACAGGGCCCGACAGAGCCCGACAGAGCCCGACAGGGCCCAACAGGGCCCAGTAGAGCCCGACAGAGCCCGACAGAGCCCGACAGAGCCCGACAGAGCCCAGTAGAGCCCGACAGAGCCCGACAGAGCCCGACAGAGCCCGACAGGGCCCGACAGGGCCCGACAGGGCCCAGTAGAGCCCGACAGAGCCCGACAGAGCCCGACAGAGCCCGACAGGGACCGACAGGGCCCGACAGGGCCCAGTAGAGCCCGACAGAGCCCGACAGAGCCCGACAGAGCCCGACAGGGCCCGACAGAGCCCGACAGGGCCCGACAGGGCCCAGTAGAGCCCGACAGAGCCCGACAGAGCCTGACAGAGCCCGACAGGGCCCGACAGGGCCCGACAGGGCCCAGTAGAGCCCGACAGGGCCCAGTAGAGCCCGACAGAGCCCGACAGAGCCCGACAGAGCCCGACAGGGCCCGACAGGGCCCGACAGGGCCCGACAGGGTACGACAGAGCCCGACAGGGCCCGACAGGGCCCAGTAGAGCCCGACAGAGCCCGACAGAGCCCGACAGAGCCCGACAGGGCCCGACAGGGCCCAGTAGAGCCCGACAAAGCCCGACAGAGCCCGACAGAGCCCAGTAGAGCCCAGTAGAGCCCGACAGAGCCCGACACAGCCCGACAGAGCCCGACAGAGCCCGACAGGGCCCGACAGAGCCCGACAGGGCCCGACAGAGCCCGACAGAGCCCGACAGAGCCCGACAGGGCCCGACAGAGCCCGACAGAGCCCGACAGGGCCCAGTAGAGCCCGACAGAGCCCGACAGAGCCCGACAGAACCCGACAGGGCCCAGTAGAGCCCGACAGAGCCCGACAGGGCCCGACAGAGCCCGACAGAGCCCGACAGGGCCCGACAGGGCCCAGTAGAGCCCGACAGAGCCCGACAGAGCCCGACAGAGCCCGACAGGGCCCGACAGGGCCCAGTAGAGCCCGACAGAGCCCAACAGGGCCCGACAGAGCCCGACAGAGCCCGACAGAGCCCGACAGGGCCCAGTAGAGCCCGACAGAGCCCGACAGAGCCCGACAGAGCCCGACAGGGCCCGACAGAGCCCGACAGAGCCCGACAGGGCCCGACAGAGCCCGACAGAGCCCGACAGGGCCCAGTAGAGCCCGACAGAGCCCGACAGAGCCTGACAGAGCCCGACAGAGCCCAGTAGAGCCCGACAGAGCCCGACAGAGCCCGACAGAGGCCGACAGGGCCCGACAGAGCCCGATAGGGCCCGACAGGGCCCGACAGAGCCCGACAGGGCCCGACAGAGCCCAGTAGAGCCCGACAGAGCCCGACAGGGCCCGACAGAGCCCGACAGGGCCCAGTAGAGCCCGACAGAGCCCGATAGAGCCCGACAGGGCCCGACAGGGTCCGACAGGGCCCAGTAGAGCCCGACAGAGCCCGACAGAGCCCGACAGAGCCCAGTAGAGCCCAGTAGAGCCCGACAGAGCCCGACACAGCCCGACAGAGCCCGACAGAGCCCGACAGGGCCCGACAGAGCCCGACAGGGCCCGACAGAGCCCGACAGAGCCCGACAGAGCCCGACAGGGCCCGACAGAGCCCGACAGAGCCCGACAGGGCCCAGTAGAGCCCGACAGAGCCCGACAGAACCCGACAGGGCCCAGTAGAGCCCGACAGAGCCCGACAGGGCCCGACAGAGCCCGACAGAGCCCGACAGAGCCCGACAGCGCCCGACAGGGCCCAGTAGAGCCCGACAGAGCCCGACAGAGCCCGACAGAGCCCGACAGGGCCCGACAGAGCCCAACAGGGCTAGACAGGGCCCAGTAGAGCCCGACAGAGCCCAACAGGGCCCGACAGAGCCCGACAGAGCCCGACAGAGCCCGACAGGGCCCAGTAGAGCCCGACAGAGCCCGACAGAGCCCGACAGAGCCCGACAGGGCCCGACAGAGCCCGACAGGGCCCGACAGGGCCCGACAGAGCCCGACAGGGCCGACAGGGCCCGACAGAGCCCGACAGGGCCCGATAGAGCCCGACAGGGCCCGACAGAGCCCGACAGAGCCCGACAGGGCACGACAGAGCCCGACAGAGCCCGACAGGGCCCGACAGAGCCCGACAGAGCCCGACAGAGCCCGACAGGGCCCAGTAGAGCCCGACAGAGCCCAGTAGAGCCCAGTAGAGCCCGACAGAGCCCGACAGAGCCCGACAGGGCCCAGTAGAGCCCGACAGAGCCCGACAGAGCCCGACAGAGCCCGACAGGGCCCGACAGAGCCCGACAGAGCCCGACAGGGCCCAACAGGGCCCGACAGGGCCCGACAGAGCCCGACAGAGCCCGACAGAGCCCAGTAGAGACCGACAGAGCCCGACAGAGCCCGACAGAGCCCGACAGAGCCCGACAGGGCCCGACAGGGCCCGACAGAGCCCGACAGAGCCCGACAGAGCCCGACAGGGCCCAGTAGAGCCCGACAGAGCCCGACAGAGCCCGACAGAGCCCGACAGAGCCCGACAGAGCCCAGTAGAGCCCGACAGAGCCCGACAGAGCCCGACAGGGCCCGACAGGGCCCGACAGAGCCCGACAGAGCCCGACAGGGCCCGACAGGGCCCGACAGAGCCCAGTAGAGCCCGACAGAGCCCGACAGAGCCCGACAGAGCCCGACAGGGCCCGACAGGGCCCGACAGGGCCCAGTAGAGCCCGACAGAGCCCGACAGAGCCCGACAGAGCCCGACAGGGCCCGACAGAGACCGAGAGGCCCGACAGGGCCCGACAGGGCCCGACAGAGCCCAGTAGAGCCCGACAGAGCCCGACAGAGCCCGACAGGGCCCGACAGGGCCCGACAGAGCCCGACAGGGCCCGACAGGGCCCGACAGAGCCGACAGGGCCCGACAGGGTACGACAGAGCCCGACAGGGCCCGACAGGGCCCAGTAGAGCCCGACAGAGCCCGACAGAGCCCGACAGGGCCCGACAGGGCCCAGTAGAGCCCGACAGAGCCCGACAGAGCCCGACAGAGCCCAGTAGAGCCCAGTAGAGCCCGACAGAGCCCGACACAGCCCGACAGAGCCCGACAGAGCCCGACAGGGCCCGACAGAGCCCGACAGGGCCCGACAGAGCCCGACAGAATCCGACAGAGCCCGACAGAGCCCGACAGGGCCCGACAGAGCCCGACAGAGCCCGACAGGGCCCAGTAGAGCCCGACATAGCCCGACAGAGCCCGACAGAACCCGACAGGGCCCAGTAGAGCCCGACAGAGCCCGACAGGGCCCGACAGAGCCCGCCAGAGCCCGACAGAGCCCGACAGCGCCCGACAGGGCCCAGTAGAGCCCGACAGAGCCCGACAGAGCCCGACAGAGCCCGACAGGGCCCGACAGAGCCCGACAGAGCCCGACAGGGCCCGACAGGGCCCAGTAGAGCCCGACAGAGCCCAACAGGGCCCGACAGAGCCCGACAGAGCCCGACAGAGCCCGACAGGGCCCAGTAGAGCCCGATAGAGCCCGACAGAGCCCGACAGAGCCCGACAGGGCCCGACAGAGCCCGACAGAGCCCGACAGGGCCCGATAGAGCCCGACAGGGCCCGACAGAGCCCGACAGACCCCGACAGGGCACGACAGAGCCCGACAGAGCCCGACAGGGCCCGACAGAGCCCGACAGAGCCCGACAGAGCCCGACAGGGCCCAGTAGAGCCCGACAGAGCCCAGTAGAGCCCAGTAGAGCCCGACAGAGCCCGACAGAGCCCGACAGAGCTCGACAGGGCCCGACAGGGCCCGACAGGGCCCAGTAGAGCCCGACAGAGCCCGACAGGGCCGACAGAGCCCGACAGAGCCCGACAGGGCCCGACAGAGCCCAGTAGAGCCTGACAGAGCCCGACAGAGCCCGACAGAGCCCTACAGGGCCCAGTAGAGCCCGACAGAGCCCGACAGAGCCCGACAGAGCCCGACAGGGCCCGACAGAGCCCGACAGAGGCCCGACAGGGCCCGACAGGGCCCGACAGGGCCCGACAGAGCCCGACAGAGCCCGACAGGGCCCCACAGAGCCCGAAAGAGCCCGACAAAGCCCAGTAGAGCCCGACAGAGCCCGACAGAGCCCGACAGAGCCCAGTAGAGCCCGACAGAGCCCGACAGAGCCCGACAGAGCCCGACAGGGCCCGACAGGGCCCGACAGAGCCCGACAGAGCCCGACAGAGCCCGACAGGGCCCAGTAGAGCCCGACAGAGCCCGACAGAGCCCGACAGAGCCCGACAGAGCCCAGTAGAGCCCGACAGAGCCCGACAGAGCCCGACAGGGCCCGACAGGGCCCGACAGAGCCCAGTAGAGCCCGACAGAGCCCGACAGAGCCCGACAGAGCCCGACAGGGCCCGACAGGGCCCAGTAGAGCCCGACAGAGCCCGACAGAGCCCGACAGAGCCCGACAGAGCCCGACAGGGCCCGACAGAGCCCGACAGAGCCCGACAGAGCCCGACAGGGCCCGACAGGGCCCGACAGAGCCCGACAGGGCCCGACAGGGTACGACAGAGCCCGACAGGGCCCGACAGGGCCCAGTAGAGCCCGACAGAGCCCGACAGAGCCCGACAGAGCCCGACAGAGCCCAGTAGAGCCCAGTAGAGCCCGACAGAGCCCGACACAGCCCGACAGAGCCCGACAGAGCCCGACAGGGCCCGACAGGGCCCGACAGGCCCGACAGAGCCCGACAGAGCTCGACAGAGCCCGACAGAGCCCGACAGGGCCCGACAGAGCCCGACAGAGCCCGACAGAGCCCGACAGCGCCCGACAGGGCCCAGTAGAGCCCGACAGAGCCCGACAGAGCCCGACAGAGCCCGACAGGGCCCGACAGAGCCCGACAGAGCCCGACAGGGCCAACAGGGCCCAGTAGAGCCCGACAGAGCCCGACAGAGCCGACAGAGCCCGACAGAGCCCAGTAGAGCCCGACAGAGCCCGACAGAGCCCGACAGAGCCCGACAGGGCCCGACAGGGCCCGACAGGGCCCAGTAGAGCCCGACAGAGCCCGACAGAGCCCGACAGAGCCCGACAGGGACCGACAGGGCCCGACAGGGCCCAGTAGAGCCCGACAGAGCCCGACAGAGCCCGACAGAGCCCGACAGGGCCCGACAGAGCCCGACAGGGCCCGACAGGGCCCAGTAGAGCCCGACAGAGCCCGACAGAGCCTGACAGAGCCCGACAGGGCCCGACAGGGCCCGACAGGGCCCAGTAGAGCCCGACAGGGCCCAGTAGAGCCCGACAGAGCCCGACAGAGCCCGACAGAGCCCGACAGGGCCCGACAGGGCCCGACAGGGCCCGACAGGGTACGACAGAGCCCGACAGGGCCCGACAGGGCCCAGTAGAGCCCGACAGAGCCCGACAGAGCCCGACAGAGCCCGACAGGGCCCGACAGGGCCCAGTAGAGCCCGACAAAGCCCGACAGAGCCCGACAGAGCCCAGTAGAGCCCAGTAGAGCCCGACAGAGCCCGACACAGCCCGACAGAGCCCGACAGAGCCCGACAGGGCCCGACAGAGCCCGACAGGGCCCGACAGAGCCCGACAGAGCCCGACAGAGCCCGACAGGGCCCGACAGAGCCCGACAGAGCCCGACAGGGCCCAGTAGAGCCCGACAGAGCCCGACAGAGCCCGACAGAACCCGACAGGGCCCAGTAGAGCCCGACAGAGCCCGACAGGGCCCGACAGAGCCCGACAGAGCCCGACAGGGCCCGACAGGGCCCAGTAGAGCCCGACAGAGCCCGACAGAGCCCGACAGAGCCCGACAGGGCCCGACAGGGCCCAGTAGAGCCCGACAGAGCCCAACAGGGCCCGACAGAGCCCGACAGAGCCCGACAGAGCCCGACAGGGCCCAGTAGAGCCCGACAGAGCCCGACAGAGCCCGACAGAGCCCGACAGGGCCCGACAGAGCCCGACAGAGCCCGACAGGGCCCGACAGAGCCCGACAGAGCCCGACAGGGCCCAGTAGAGCCCGACAGAGCCCGACAGAGCCTGACAGAGCCCGACAGAGCCCAGTAGAGCCCGACAGAGCCCGACAGAGCCCGACAGAGGCCGACAGGGCCCGACAGAGCCCGATAGGGCCCGACAGGGCCCGACAGAGCCCGACAGGGCCCGACAGAGCCCAGTAGAGCCCGACAGAGCCCGACAGGGCCCGACAGAGCCCGACAGGGCCCAGTAGAGCCCGACAGAGCCCGATAGAGCCCGACAGGGCCCGACAGGGCCCGACAGGGCCCAGTAGAGCCCGACAGAGCCCGACAGAGCCCAGTAGAGCCCAGTAGAACCCGACAGAGCCCGACAGAGCCCGACAGAGACCGACAGGGCCCGACAGAGCCCGACAGAGCCCGACAGGGCCCGACAGGGCCCAGTAGAGCCCGACAGAGCCCAGTAGAGCCCAGTAGAGCCCGACAGGGCCCGACAGGGCCCGACAGGGCCCATTAGAGCCCGACAGAGCCCGACAGAGCCTGACAGAGCCCGACAGGGCCCGACAGGGCCCGACAGAGCCCGACAGAGCCCGACAGAGCCCGACAGAGCCCAGTAGAGCCCGACAGGGCCCGACAGAGCCCGACAGAGCCCGACAGGGCCCGACAGAGCCCGACAGAGCCCGACAGGGCCCAGCAGAGTCCGACAGAGCCCGACAGAGCCCGACAGGGCCCGACAGAGCCCGACAGGGCCCGACAGGGCCCGACAGAGCCCGACAGGGCCCGACAGGGCCCGACAGAGCCCGACAGGGCCCAGTAGAGCCCGACAGAGCCCGATAGAGCCCGACAGGGCCCAACAGGGCCCAGTAGAGCCCGACAGAGCCCGACAGAGCCCAGTAGAGCCCAGTAGAGCCCGACAGAGCCCGACAGAGCCCGACAGAGACCGACAGGGCCCGACAGAGCCCGACAGAGCCCGACAGAGCCCGACAGGGCCCGACAGGGCCCAGTAGAGCCCGAAAGAGCCCGACAGAGCCCAGTAGAGCCCAGTAGAGCCCGACAGGGCCCGACAGGGCCCGACAGGGCCCATTAGAGCCCGACAGAGCCCGACAGAGCCTGACAGAGCCCGACAGGGCCCGACAGGGCCCGACAGAGTCCGACAGAGCCCGACAGGGCCCAGTAGAGCCCGACAGAGCCCGACAGAGCCCGACAGGGCCCGACAGGGCCCGACAGGGCCCGACAGTGCCCGACAGGGCCCGATAGAGCCCGACAGAGCCCGACAGAACCCGACAGGGCCCGACAGAGCCCGACAGAGCCCGACAGGGCCCGACAGGGCCCGACAGAGCCCGACAGGGCCCGATAGAGCCCGACAGGGCCCGACAGAGCCCGACAGAGCCCGACAGAGCCCGACAGAGCCCGACAGGGCCCAGTAGAGCCCGACAGAGCCCAGTAGAGCCCAGTAGAGCCCGACAGAGCCCGACAGAGCCCGACAGAGCCCGACAGGGCCCGACAGGGCCCAGTAGAGCCCGACAGAGCCCGACAGGGCCCGACAGGGCCCGACAGAGCCCGACAGGGCCCGACAGGGCCCAGTAGAGCCCGACAGAGCCCGACAGAGCCCGACAGAGCCCGACAGAGCCCGACAGAGCCCGACAGGGCCCGACAGAGCCCGACAGAGCCCGACAGGGCCCAACAGTACCCGACAGAGCCCGACAGGGCCCGACAGAGCCCGACAGAGCCCGACAGAGCCCGACAGGGCCCGACAGGGCCCGACAGGGCCCAGTAGAGCCGGACAGAGCCCGACAGAGCCCGACAGAGCCCGACAGAGCCCAGTAGAGCCCGACAGAGCCCGACAGAGCCCGACAGAGCCCGACAGGGCCCGACAGGGCCCGACAGAGCCCGACAGAGCCCGACAGGGCCCAGTAGAGCCCGACAGAGCCCGACAGAGCCCGACAGAGCCCGACAGAGCCCAGTAGAGCCCGACAGAGCCCGACAGAGCCCGACAGGGCCCGACAGGGCCCGACAGAGCCCGACAGGGCCCGACAGGGCCCGACAGGGCCCGACAGGGCCCAGTAGAGCCCGACAGAGCCCGACAGAGCCCGACAGAGCCCGACAGGGCCCGACAGGGCCCGACAGAGACCGAGAGGGCCCGACAGGGCCCGACAGGGCCCGACAGAGCCCAGTAGAGCCCGACAGAGCCCGACAGAGCCCGACAGAGCCCGACAGGGCCCGACAGGGCCCGACAGGGCCCAGTAGAGCCCGACAGATCCCGACAGAGCCCGACAGGGCCCGACAGGGTACGACAGAGCCCGACAGGGCCCGACAGGGCCCAGTAGAGCCCGACAGAGCCCGACAGAGCCCGACAGAGCCCGACAGGGCCCGACAGGGCCCAGTAGAGCCCGACAGAGCCCGACAGAGCCCGACAGAGCCCAGTAGAGCCCAGTAGAGCCCGACAGAGCCCGACACAGCCCGACAGAGCCCGACAGAGCCCGACAGGGCCCGACAGAGCCCGACAGGGCCCGACAGAGCCCGACAGAGCCCGACAGAGCCCGACAGCGCCCGACAGGGCCCAGTAGAGCCCGACAGAGCCCGACAGAGCCCGACAGAGCCCGACAGGGCCCGACAGGGCCCGACAGAGCCCGACAGGGCCCGACAGGGCCCAGTAGAGCCCGACAGAGCCCAACAGGGCCCGACAGAGCCCGACAGAGCCCGACAGAGCCCGACAGGGCCCAGTAGAGCCCGACAGAGCCCGACAGAGCCCGACAGAGCCCGACAGATCCCGACAGAGCCCGACACGGCCCGACAGGGCCCAGTAGAGCCCGACAGAGCCCGACAGAGCCCGACAGAGCCCAGTAGAGCCCAGTAGAGCCCGACAGAGCCCGACACAGCCCGACAGAGCCCGACAGAGCCCGACAGGGCCCGACAGGGCCCGACAGGGCCCGACAGAGCCCGACAGAGCCCGACAGAGCCCGATAGGGCCCGACAGAGCCCGACAGAGCCCGACAGGGCCCAGTAGAGCCCGACAGAGCCCGACAGAGCCCGACAGAACCCGACAGGGCCCAGTAGAGCCCGACAGAGCCCGACAGGGCCCGACAGAGCCCGACAGAGCCCGACAGAGCCCGACAGCGCCCGACAGGGCCCAGTAGAGCCCGACAGAGCCCGACAGAGCCCGACAGAGCCCGACAGAGCCCGACAGGGCCCGACAGAGCCCGACAGGGCCCAACAGGGCCCAGTAGAGCCCGACAGAGCCCGACAGAGCCCGACAGAGCCCGACAGAGCCCAGTAGAGCCCGACAGAGCCCGACAGAGCCCGACAGAGCCCAGTAGAGCCCAGTAGAGCCCGACAGAGCCCGACACAGCCCGACAGAGCCCGACAGAGCCCGACAGGGCCCGACAGAGCCCGACAGAGCCCGACAGAGCCCGACAGGGCCCGACAGAGCCCGACAGAGCCCGACAGGGCCCAGTAGAGCCCGACAGAGCCCGACAGAGCCCGACAGAACCCGACAGGGCCCAGTAGAGCCCGACAGAGCCCGACAGGGCCCGACAGAGCCCGACAGAGCCCGACAGAGCCCGACAGCGCCCGACAGGGCCCAGTAGAGCCCGACAGAGCCCGACAGAGCCCGACAGAGCCCGACAGGGCCCGACAGAGCCCGACAGAGCCCGACAGGGCCCGACAGGGCCCAGTAGAGCCCGACAGAGCCCAACAGGGCCCGACAGAGCCCGACAGAGCCCGACAGAGCCCGACAGGGCCCAGTAGAGCCCGACAGAGCCCGACAGAGCCCGACAGAGTCCGACAGGGCCCGACAGAGCCCGACAGAGCCCGACAGGGCCCAGTAGAGCCCGACACAGCCCGACAGAGCCCGACAGAGCCCGACAGAGCCCAGTAGAGCCCGACAGAGCCCGACAGAGCCCGACAGAGGCCGACAGGGCCCGACAGAGCCCGATAGGGCCCGACAGGGCCCGACAGAGCCCGACAGGGCCCGACAGAGCCCAGTAGAGCCCGACAGAGCCCGACAGGGCCCGACAGAGCCCGACAGGGCCCAGTAGACCCCGACAGAGCCCGATAGAGCCCGACAGGGCCCGACAGGGCCCGACAGGGCCCAGTAGAGCCCGACAGAGCCCGACAGAGCCCAGTAGAGCCCAGTAGAGCCCGACAGAGCCCGACAGAGCCCGACAGAGCCCAGTAGAGCCCAGTAGAGACCGACAGAGCCCGACAGAGCCCGACAGGGCCCGACAGGGCCCGACAGGGCCCAGTAGAGCCCGAAAGAGCCCGACAGAGCCCAGTAGAGCCCAGTAGAGCCCGACAGGGCCCGACAGGGCCCGACAGGGCCCATTAGAGCCCGACAGAGCCCGACAGAGCCTGACAGAGCCCGACAGGGCCCGACAGGGCCCGACAGAGTCCGACAGAGCCCGACAGGGCCCAGTAGAGCCCGACAGAGCCCGACAGGGCCCGACAGGGCCCGACAGGGCCCGACAGAGCCCGACAGGGCCCGACAGGGCCCGACAGGGCCCAGTAGAGCCCGACAGAGCCCGACAGAGCCCGACAGAGCCCGACAGAGCCCGACAGGGCCCGACAGAGCCCGACAGGGCCCGACAGGGCCCGACAGAGCCCGACAGGGCACCACAGAGCCCGAAAGAGCCCGACAGGGCCCAGTAGAGCCCGACAGAGCCCGACAGAGCCCGACAGAGCCCGACAGAGCCCAGTAGAGCCCGACAGAGCCCGATAGAGCCCGACAGAGCCCGACAGGGCCCGACAGGGCCCAGTAGAGCCCAACAGAGCCCGACAGAGCCCGACAGGGCCCGACAGGGCCCGACAGGGCCCGACAGGGCCCGACAGAGCCCAGTAGAGCCCGACAGAGCCCGACAGAGTCCGACAGAGCCCGACAGAGCCCGACAGGGCCCGACAGGGCCCAGTAGAGCCCGACAGATCCCGACAGAGCCCGACAGAGCCCGACAGGGCCCGACAGGGCCCAGTAGAGCCCGACAGAGCCCGACAGAGCCCGACAGAGCCCGACAGGGCCCGACAGGGCCCAGTAGAGCCCGACAGAGCCCGACAGAGCCCGACAGAGCCCGACAGGGCCCGACAGAGCCCGACAGGGCCCCACAGAGCCCGACAGGGCCCGACAGAGCCCGACCTGGCCCGACAGGGCCCGACAGAGCCCGACAGAGCCCGAAAGGGACCGACAGAGCCCGACAGGTCCCGACAGGGTCCGACAGGGCCCGACAGAGCCCGACAGAGCCCGACAGAGCCCGACAGGGCCCGACAGAGCCCGACAGGGCCCAGTAGAGCCCGACAGGGCCCAGTAGAGCCCGACAGAGCCCGACAGAGAACGACAGACCCCGACAGGGCCCGACAGAGCCCGACAGAGCCCGACAGGGCCCAGAAGAGCCCGACAGAGCCCGACAGAGCCCGACAAAGCCCGACAGAGCCCGACAGAGCCCAGTAGAGCCCGACAGAGCCCGACAGAGCCCGACAGGGCCCGACAGAGCCCGACAGAGCCCAGTAGAGACCGACAGAGCCCGTCAGGGCCCGACAGGGCCCGACAGGGCCCAGTAGAGCCCGACAGAGCCCGACAGAGCCCAGTAGAGCCCAGTAGAGCCCGACAGAGCCCGACAGAGCCCGACAGAGCCCGACAGAGCCCGACAGGGCCCGACAGGGCCCGACAGAGCCCGACAGAGCCCGACAGGGCCCGACAGGGCCCGACAGAGCCCGACAGGGCCCGACAGGGCCCAGTAGAGCCCGACAGAGCCCGACAGAGCCCGACAGAGCCCGACAGGGCCCGACAGGGCCCGACAGAGCCCGACAGGGCCCAGTAGAGCCCGACAGAGCCCAGTAGAGCCCAGTAGAGCCCGACAGAGCCCGACAGAGCCCGACAGGGCCCGACAGGGCCCAGTAGAGCCCGACAGAGCCCGACAGGGCCCGACAGAGCCCGACAGAGCCCGACAGGGCCCGACAGGGCCCGACAGAGCCCGACAGGGCCCAGTAGAGCCCGACAGAGCCCGACAGAGCCCGACAGGGCCCGACAGGGCCCGACAGGGCCCGACAGGGCCCGACAGAGCCCTACAGGGCCCCACAGAGCCCGAAAGAGCCCAGTAGAGCCCGGCAGAGCCCGACAGAGCCCGACAGAGCCCGACAGAGCCCGACAGAGCCCGACAGAGCCCAGTAGAGCCCGACAGAGCCCGACAGAGCCCGACAGAGCCCGACAGAGCCCGACAGGGCCCGACAGAGCCCGACAGGGCCCGACAGGGCCCGACAGAGCCCGACAGGGCCCGACAGGGCCCGACAGAGCCCGACAGAGCCCAGTAGAGCCCGACAGAGCCCGACAGAGCCCGACAGGGCCCGACAGGGCCCGACAGAGCCCGACAGGGCCCGACAGGGCCCGACAGGGCCCAGTAGAGCCCGACAGAGCCCGACAGAGCCCGACAGAGCCCGACAGGGCCCGACAGGGCCCAGTAGAGCCCGACAGAGCCCGACAGAGCCCGACAGAGCCCGACAGGGCCCGACAGGGCCCGACAGGGCCCAGTAGAGCCCGACAGAGCCCGACAGAGCCCGACAGAGCCCGACAGGGCCCGACAGAGCCCGACAGGGCCCGACAGGGCCCGACAGGGCCCAGTAGAGCCCGACAGAGCCCGACAGAGCCCGACAGAGCCCGACAGGGCCCGACAGGGCCCGACAGGGCCCGACAGGGCCCAGTAGAGCCCGACAGAGCCCGACAGAGCCCGACAGAGCCCAACAGGGCCCGACAGAGCCCGATAGAGCCCGACAGGGCCCGACAGAGCCCGACAGGGCCCGACAGGGCCCGACAGAGCCCGACAGGGCCCGACAGGGCCCAGTAGAGCCCGACAGAGCCCGACAGAGCCCGACAGAGCCCGACAGAGCCCAGTAGAGCCCAGTAGAGCCCGACAGAGCCCGACACAGCCCGACAGAGCCCGACAGAGCCCGACAGGGCCCAGTAGAGCCCGACACAGCCCAGTAGAGCCCAGTAGAGCCCGACAGAGCCCGACAGAGCCCGACAGAGCCCGACAGGGCCCGACAGGGCCCAGTAGAGCCCGACAGAGCCCGACAGGGCCCGACAGGGCCCGACAGGGCCCAGTAGAGCCCGACAGAGCCCGACTGGGCCCGACAGAGCCCGACAGGGCCCGACAGAGCCCGACAGGGCCCGACAGGGCCCGACAGGGCCCAGTAGAGCCCGACAGAGCCCGACAGAGCCCGACAGAGCCCGACAGGGCCCGACAGGGCCCGACAGGGCCCGACAGGGCCCAGTAGAGCCCGACAGAGCCCGACAGAGCCCGACAGAGCCCAACAGGGCCCGACAGAGCCCGATAGAGCCCGACAGGGCCCGACAGAGCCCGACAGGGCCCGACAGGGCCCGACAGAGCCCGACAGGGCCCGACAGGGCCCAGTAGAGCCCGACAGAGCCCGACAGAGCCCGACAGAGCCCGACAGAGCCCAGTAGAGCCCAGTAGAGCCCGACAGAGCCCGACACAGCCCGACAGAGCCCGACAGAGCCCGACAGGGCCCAGTAGAGCCCGACAGAGCCCAGTAGAGCCCAGTAGAGCCCGACAGAGCCCGACAGAGCCCGACAGAGCCCGACAGGGCCCGACAGGGCCCAGTAGAGCCCGACAGAGCCCGACAGGGCCCGACAGGGCCCGACAGAGCCCGACAGGGCCCGACAGGGCCCAGTAGAGCCCGACAGAGCCCGACAGAGCCCGACAGAGCCCGACAGGGCCCGACAGAGCCCGACAGAGCCCGACAGGGCCCAACAGTACCCGACAGAGCCCGACAGGGCCCGACAGAGCCCGACAGAGCCCGACAGAGCCCGACAGGGCCCGACAGGGCCCGACAGGGCCCAGTAGAGCCGGACAGAGCCCGACAGAGCCCGACAGAGCCCGACAGAGCCCAGTAGAGCCCGACAGAGCCCGACAGAGCCCGACAGAGCCCGACAGGGCCCGACAGGGCCCGACAGAGCCCGACAGAGCCCGACAGGGCCCAGTAGAGCCCGACAGAGCCCGACAGAGCCCGACAGAGCCCGACAGAGCCCAGTAGAGCCCGACAGAGCCCGACAGAGCCCGACAGGGCCCGACAGGGCCCGACAGGGCCCGACAGGGCCCGACAGGGCCCAGTAGAGCCCGACAGAGCCCGACAGAGCCCGACAGAGCCCGACAGGGCCCGACAGGGCCCGACAGAGACCGAGAGGGCCCGACAGGGCCCGACAGGGCCCGACAGAGCCCAGTAGAGCCCGACAGAGCCCGACAGAGCCCGACAGAGCCCGACAGGGCCCGACAGGGCCCGACAGGGCCCAGTAGAGCCCGACAGATCCCGACAGAGCCCGACAGGGCCCGACAGGGTACGACAGAGCCCGACAGGGCCCGACAGGGCCCAGTAGAGCCCGACAGAGCCCGACAGAGCCCGACAGAGCCCGACAGGGCCCGACAGGGCCCAGTAGAGCCCGACAGAGCCCGACAGAGCCCGACAGAGCCCAGTAGAGCCCAGTAGAGCCCGACAGAGCCCGACACAGCCCGACAGAGCCCGACAGAGCCCGACAGGGCCCGACAGAGCCCGACAGGGCCCGACAGAGCCCGACAGAGCCCGACAGAGCCCGACAGCGCCCGACAGGGCCCAGTAGAGCCCGACAGAGCCCGACAGAGCCCGACAGAGCCCGACAGGGCCCGACAGGGCCCGACAGAGCCCGACAGGGCCCGACAGGGCCCAGTAGAGCCCGACAGAGCCCAACAGGGCCCGACAGAGCCCGACAGAGCCCGACAGAGCCCGACAGGGCCCAGTAGAGCCCGACAGAGCCCGACAGAGCCCGACAGAGCCCGACAGATCCCGACAGAGCCCGACACGGCCCGACAGGGCCCAGTAGAGCCCGACAGAGCCCGACAGAGCCCGACAGAGCCCAGTAGAGCCCAGTAGAGCCCGACAGAGCCCGACACAGCCCGACAGAGCCCGACAGAGCCCGACAGGGCCCGACAGGGCCCGACAGGGCCCGACAGAGCCCGACAGAGCCCGACAGAGCCCGATAGGGCCCGACAGAGCCCGACAGAGCCCGACAGGGCCCAGTAGAGCCCGACAGAGCCCGACAGAGCCCGACAGAACCCGACAGGGCCCAGTAGAGCCCGACAGAGCCCGACAGGGCCCGACAGAGCCCGACAGAGCCCGACAGAGCCCGACAGCGCCCGACAGGGCCCAGTAGAGCCCGACAGAGCCCGACAGAGCCCGACAGAGCCCGACAGAGCCCGACAGGGCCCGACAGAGCCCGACAGAGCCCGACAGGGCCCAACAGGGCCCAGTAGAGCCCGACAGAGCCCGACAGAGCCCGACAGAGCCCGACAGAGCCCAGTAGAGCCCGACAGAGCCCGACAGAGCCCGACAGAGCCCAGTAGAGCCCAGTAGAGCCCGACAGAGCCCGACACAGCCCGACAGAGCCCGACAGAGCCCGACAGGGCCCGACAGAGCCCGACAGAGCCCGACAGAGCCCGACAGGGCCCGACAGAGCCCGACAGAGCCCGACAGGGCCCAGTAGAGCCCGACAGAGCCCGACAGAGCCCGACAGAACCCGACAGGGCCCAGTAGAGCCCGACAGAGCCCGACAGGGCCCGACAGAGCCCGACAGAGCCCGACAGAGCCCGACAGCGCCCGACAGGGCCCAGTAGAGCCCGACAGAGCCCGACAGAGCCCGACAGAGCCCGACAGGGCCCGACAGAGCCCGACAGAGCCCGACAGGGCCCGACAGGGCCCAGTAGAGCCCGACAGAGCCCAACAGGGCCCGACAGAGCCCGACAGAGCCCGACAGAGCCCGACAGGGCCCAGTAGAGCCCGACAGAGCCCGACAGAGCCCGACAGAGTCCGACAGGGCCCGACAGAGCCCGACAGAGCCCGACAGGGCCCAGTAGAGCCCGACAGAGCCCGACAGAGCCCGACAGAGCCCGACAGAGCCCAGTAGAGCCCGACAGAGCCCGACAGAGCCCGACAGAGGCCGACAGGGCCCGACAGAGCCCGATAGGGCCCGACAGGGCCCGACAGAGCCCGACAGGGCCCGACAGAGCCCAGTAGAGCCCGACAGAGCCCGACAGGGCCCGACAGAGCCCGACAGGGCCCAGTAGACCCCGACAGAGCCCGATAGAGCCCGACAGGGCCCGACAGGGCCCGACAGGGCCCAGTAGAGCCCGACAGAGCCCGACAGAGGCCAGTAGAGCCCAGTAGAGCCCGACAGAGCCCGACAGAGCCCGACAGAGCCCAGTAGAGCCCAGTAGAGACCGACAGAGCCCGACAGAGCCCGACAGGGCCCGACAGGGCCCGACAGGGCCCAGTAGAGCCCGAAAGAGCCCGACAGAGCCCAGTAGAGCCCAGTAGAGCCCGACAGGGCCCGACAGGGCCCGACAGGGCCCATTAGAGCCCGACAGAGCCCGACAGAGCCCGACAGGGCCCGACAGGGCCCGACAGGGCCCGACAGAGTCCGACAGAGCCCGACAGGGCCCAGTAGAGCCCGACAGAGCCCGACAGGGCCCGACAGGGCCCGACAGGGCCCGACAGGGCCCAGTAGAGCCCGATAGAGCCCGACAGAGCCCGACAGAGCCCGACAGGGCCCGACAGAGCCCGACAGAGCCCGACAGGGCCCGACAGGGCCCGACAGAGCCCGACAGGGCCCGATAGAGCCCGACAGGGCCCGACAGAGCCCGACAGGGCCCAGTAGAGCCCGACAGAGCCCAGTAGAGCCCAGTAGAGCCCGACAGAGCCCGACAGAGCCCGACAGGGCCCGACAGGGCCCGACAGGGCCCAGTAGAGCCCGACAGAGCCCGACAGGGCCCGACAGAGCCCGACAGAGCCCGACAGAGCCCAGTAGAGCCCGACAGAGCCCGACAGAGCCCGACAGAGTCCGACAGGGCCCGACAGAGCCCGACAGAGCCCGACAGGGCCCGACAGGGCCCGACAGAGCCCGACAGGGCCCCACAGAGCCCGAAAGAGCCCGACAGGGCCCAGTAGAGCCCGACAGAGCCCGACAGAGCCCGACAGAGCCCGACAGAGCCCAGTAGAGCCCGACAGAGCCCGATAGAGCCCGACAGAGCCCGACAGGGCCCGACAGGGCCCAGTAGAGCCCGACAGAGCCCGACAGAGCCCGACAGGGCCCGACAGGGCCCGACAGGGCCCGACAGGGCCCGACAGAGCCCAGTAGAGCCCGACAGAGCCCGACAGAGCCCGACAGAGCCCGACAGAGCCCGACAGGGCCCGACAGGGCCCAGTAGAGCCCGACAGATCCCGACAGAGCCCGACAGAGCCCGACAGGGCCCGACAGGGCCCAGTAGAGCCCGACAGAGCCCGACAGAGCCCGACAGAGCCCGACAGGGCCCGACAGGGCCCAGTAGAGCCCGACAGAGCCCGACAGAGCCCGACAGAGCCCGACAGGGCCCGACAGAGCCCGACAGGGCCCCACAGAGCCCGACAGGGCCCGACAGGGCCCGACAGGGCCCGACAGAGCCCGACAGAGCCCGACAGAGCCCGACAGGGCCCGACAGAGCCCGACAGGGCCCAGTAGAGCCCGACAGGGCCCAGTAGAGCCCGACAGAGCCCGACAGAGAACGACAGACCCCGACAGGGCCCGACAGAGCCCGACAGAGCCCGACAGGGCCCAGAAGAGCCCGACAGAGCCCGACAGAGCCCGACAAAGCCCGACAGAGCCCGACAGAGCCCAGTAGAGCCCGACAGAGCCCGACAGAGCCCGACAGGGCCCGACAGAGCCCGACAGAGCCCAGTAGAGCCCGACAGAGCCCGTCAGGGCCCGACAGGGCCCGACAGGGCCCAGTAGAGCCCGACAGAGCCCGACAGAGCCCAGTAGAGCCCAGTAGAGCCCGACAGAGCCCGACAGAGCCCGACAGAGCCCGACAGAGCCCGACAGGGCCCGACAGGGCCCGACAGAGCCCGACAGAGCCCGACAGGGCCCGACAGAGCCCGACAGGGCCCGACAGGGCCCAGTAGAGCCCGACAGAGCCCGACAGAGCCCGACAGAGCCCGACAGGGCCCGACAGGGCCCGACAGAGCCCGACAGGGCCCAGTAGAGCCCGACAGAGCCCAGTAGAGCCCAGTAGAGCCCGACAGAGCCCGACAGAGCCCGACAGAGCCCGACAGGGCCCGACAGGGCCCGACAGGGCCCAGTAGAGCCCGACAGAGCCCGACAGGGCCCGACAGAGCCCGACAGAGCCCGACAGGGCCCGACAGGGCCCGACAGAGCCCGACAGGGCCCAGTAGAGCCCGACAGAGTCCGACAGAGCCCGACAGGGCCCGACAGGGCCCGACAGGGCCCGACAGGGCCCGACAGAGCCCGACAGAGCCCTACAGGGCCCCACAGAGCCCGAAAGAGCCCAGTAGAGCCCGGCAGAGCCCGACAGAGCCCGACAGAGCCCGACAGAGCCCAGTAGAGCCCGACAGAGCCCGACAGAGCCCGACAGAGCCCGACAGAGCCCGACAGAGCCCAGTAGAGCCCGACAGAGCCCGACAGAGCCCGACAGAGCCCGACAAAGCCCGACAGAGCCCGACAGGGCCCGACAGAGCCCGACAGGGCCCGACAGGGCCCGACAGAGCCCGACAGGGCCCGACAGGGCCCGACAGAGCCCGACAGAGCCCAGTAGAGCCCGACAGAGCCCGACAGAGCCCGACAGGGCCCGACAGGGCCCGACAGAGCCCGACAGGGCCCGACAGGACCCGACAGGGCCCAGTAGAGCCCGACAGAGCCCGACAGAGCCCGACAGAGCCCGACAGGGCCCGACAGGGCCCAATAGAGCCCGACAGAGCCCGACAGAGCCCGACAGAGCCCGACAGGGCCCGACAGAGCCCGACAGAGCCCGACAGGGCCCAGTAGAGCCCGACAGAGCCCGACAGAGCCCGACAGAGCCCGACAGGGCCCGACAGAGCCCGACAGGGCCCAGTAGAGCCCGACAGAGCCCGACAGAGCCCGACAGAGCCCGACAGGGCCCGACAGGGCCCGACAGGGCCCGACAGGGCCCAGTAGAGCCCGACAGAGCCCGACAGAGCCCGACAGAGCCCAACAGGGCCCGACAGAGCCCGACAGAGCCCGACAGGGCCCGACAGGGCCCGACAGAGCCCGACAGGGCCCGACAGAGCCCGACAGAGCCCGACAGGGCCCGACAGGGCCCGACAGAGCCCGACAGGGCCCGACAGGGCCCAGTAGAGCCCGACAGAGCCCGACAGAGCCCGACAGAGCCCGACAGGGCCCGACAGGGCCCAGTAGAGCCCGACAGAGCCCGACAGAGCCCGACAGAGCCCAGTAGAGCCCAGTAGAGCCCGACAGAGCCCGACACAGCCCGACAGAGCCCGACAGAGCCCGACAGGGCCCGACAGAACCCGACAGGGCCCAGTAGAGCCCGACAGAGCCCGACAGGGCCCGACAGAGCCCGACAGAGCCCGACAGAGCCCAACAGCGCCCGACAGGGCCCAGTAGAGCCCGACAGAGCCCGACAGAGCCCGACAGGGCCCGACAGGGCCCGACAGGGCCCAGTAGAGCCCGACAGAGCCCAACAGGGCCCGACAGAGCCCGACAGAGCCCGACAGAGCCCGACAGGGCCCGACAGAGCCCGACAGAGCCCGACAGGGCCCAGTAGAGCCCAGTAGAACCCGACAGAGCCCAGTAGAGCCCGACAGAGCCCGATAGGGCCCGACAGAGCCCGACAGGGTCCAGTAGAGCCCAACAGAGCCCGACAAAGCCCGACAGAGCCCGACAGAGCCCAGTAGAGCCCGACAGAGCCCGACAGAGCCCGACAGAGCCCGACAGAGCGCGACAGGGCCCGACAGGGCCCGACAGGGCCCAGTAGAGCCCGACAGAGCCCGACAGAGCCCGACAGAGCCCGATAGGGCCCGACAGAGCCCGACAGGGCCCGACAGGGCCCGACAGGGCCCGACAGAGCCCAGTAGAGCCCGACAGAGCCCGACAGAGCCCGACAGGGCCCGACAGGGCCCAGTAGGGCCCGACAGGGCCCAGTAGAGCCCGACAGAGCCCGAGAGAGCCCGACAGAGCCCGACAGGGCCCGACAGGGCCCGACAGAGCCCGACAGGGCCCGACAGAGCCCGACAGGGCCCGACAGGGTACGACAGAGCCCGACAGGGCCCGACAGGGCCCAGTAGAGCCCGACAGAGCCCGACAGAGCCCGACAGAGCCCAACAGGGCCTGACAGGGCCCAGTAGAGCCCGACAGAGCCCGACAGAGCCCGACAGAGCCCAGTAGAGCCCAGTAGAGCCCGACAGAGCCCGACAGAGCCCGACAGGGCCCGACAGGGCCCGACAGAGCCCGACAGAGCCCGACAGGGCCCGACAGAGCCCGACAGAGCCCGACAGGGCCCAGTAGAGCCCGACAGAGCCCGACAGAGCCCGACAGAACCCGACAGGGCCCAGTAGAGCCCGACAGAGCCCGACAGGGCCCGATAGAGCCCGAAAGAGCCCGACAGAGCCCGACAGCGCCCGACAGGGCCCAGTAGAGCCCGACAGAGCCCGACAGAGCCCGACAGGGCCCGACAGAGCCCGACAGAGCCCGACAGGGCCCGACAGAGCCCGACAGGGCCCGACAGAGCCCGACAGAGCCCGACAGAGCCCGACAGGGCCCCACAGAGCCCGAAAGAGCCCGACAGGGCCCAGTAGAGCCCGACAGAGCCCGACAGAGCCCGACAGAGCCCGACAGAGCCCAGTAGAGCCCGACAGAGCCCGACAGAGCCCGACAGGGCCCGACAGGGCCCGACAGAGCCCGACAGGGCCCGACAGGGCCCAGTAGAGCCCGACAGAGCCCGACAGGGCCCGACAGGGCCCGACAGGGCCCGACAGGGCCCAGTAGAGCCCGACAGAGCCCGACAGAGCCCGACAGGGCCCGACAGGGTACGACAGAGCCCGACAGGGCCCGACAGGGCCCAGTAGAGCCCGACAGAGCCCGACAGAGCCCGACAGAGCCCGACAGGGCCCGACAGGGCCCAGTAGAGCCCGACAGAGCCCGACAGAGCCCGACAGAGCCCAGTAGAGCCCAGTAGAGCCCGACAGAGCCCGACACAGCCCGACAGAGCCCGACAGAGCCCGACAGGGCCCGACAGAGCCCGACAGGGCCCGACAGAGCCCGACAGAGCCCGACAGAGCCCGACAGGGCCCGACAGGGCCCAGTAGAGCCCGACAGAGCCCGAAAGGGCCCGACAGAGCCCGACAGAGCCCGACAGAGCCCGACAGCGCCCGACAGGGCCCAGTAGAGCCCGACAGAGCCCGACAGAGCCCGACAGAGCCCGACAGGGCCCGACAGGGCCCGACAGAGCCCGACAGGGCCCGACAGGGCCCAGTAGAGCCCGACAGAGCCCAACAGGGCCCGACAGAGCCCGACAGAGCCCGACAGAGCCCGACAGGGCCCAGTAGAGCCCGACAGAGCCCGACAGAGCCCGACAGAGCCCGACAGATCCCGACAGAGCCCGACAGGGCCCGACAGGGCCCAGTAGAGCCCGACAGAGCCCGACAGAGCCCGACAGAGCCCAGTAGAGCCCAGTAGAGCCCGACAGAGCCCGACACAGCCCGACAGAGCCCGACAGAGCCCGACAGGGCCCGACAGGGCCCGACAGAGCCCGACAGAGCACGACAGAGCCCGATAGGGCCCGACAGAGCCCGACAGAGCCCGACAGGGCCCAGTAGAGCCCGACAGAGCCCGACAGAGCCCGACAGAACCCGACAGGGCCCAGTAGAGCCCGACAGAGCCCGACAGGGCCCGACAGAGCCCGACAGAGCCCGACAGAGCCCGACAGCGCCCGACAGGGCCCAGTAGAGCCCGACAGAGCCCGACAGAGCCCGACAGAGCCCGACAGGGCCCGACAGAGCCCGACAGAGCCCGACAGGGCCCAACAGGGCCCAGTAGAGCCCGACAGAGCCCGACAGAGCCCGACAGAGCCCGACAGAGCCCAGTAGAGCCCGACAGAGCCCGACAGAGCCCGACAGAGCCCAGTAGAGCCCAGTAGAGCCCGACAGAGCCCGACACAGCCCGACAGAGCCCGACAGAGCCCGACAGGGCCCGACAGAGCCCGACAGGGCCCGACAGAGCCCGACAGAGCCCGACAGAGCCCGACAGGGCCCGACAGAGCCCGACAGAGCCCGACAGGGCCCAGTAGAGCCCGACAGAGCCCGACAGAGCCCGACAGAACCCGACAGGGCCCAGTAGAGCCCGACAGAGCCCGACAGGGCCCGACAGAGCCCGACAGAGCCCGACAGAGCCCGACAGCGCCCGACAGGGCCCAGTAGAGCCCGACAGAGCCCGACAGAGCCCGACAGAGCCCGACAGGGCCCGACAGAGCCCGACAGAGCCCGACAGGGCCCGACAGGGCCCAGTAGAGCCCGACAGAGCCCAACAGGGCCCGACAGAGCCCGACAGAGCCCGACAGAGCCCGACAGGGCCCAGTAGAGCCCGACAGAGCCCGACAGAGCCCGACAGAGTCCGACAGGGCCCGACAGATCCCGACAGAGCCCGACAGGGCCCGACAGAGCCCGACAGAGCCCGACAGGGCCCAGTAGAGCCCGACAGAGCCCGACAGAGCCCGACAGAGCCCGACAGAGCCCAGTAGAGCCCGACAGAGCCCGACAGAGCCCGACAGAGGCCGACAGGGCCCGACAGAGCCCGATAGGGCCCGACAGGGCCCGACAGAGCCCGACAGGGCCCGACAGAGCCCAGTAGAGCCCGACAGAGCCCGACAGGGCCCGACAGAGCCCGACAGGGCCCAGTAGACCCCGACAGAGCCCGATAGAGCCCGACAGGGCCCGACAGGGCCCGACAGGGCCCAGTAGAGCCCGACAGAGCCCGACAGAGCCCAGTAGAGCCCAGTAGAGCCCGACAGAGCCCGACAGAGCCTGACAGAGCCCAGTAGAGCCCAGTAGAGACCGACAGAGCCCGACAGAGCCCGACAGGGCCCGACAGGGCCCGACAGGGCCCAGTAGAGCCCGAAAGAGCCCGACAGAGCCCAGTAGAGCCCAGTAGAGCCCGACAGGGCCCGACAGGGCCCGACAGGGCCCATTAGAGCCCGACAGAGCCCGACAGAGCCTGACAGAGCCCGACAGGGCCCGACAGGGCCCGACAGAGTCCGACAGAGCCCGACAGGGCCCAGTAGAGCCCGACAGAGCCCGACAGGGCCCGACAGGGCCCGACAGGGCCCGACAGAGCCCGACAGGGCCCGACAGGGCCCGACAGGGCCCAGTAGAGCCCGATAGAGCCCGACAGAGCCCGACAGAGCCCGACAGGGCCCGACAGAGCCCGACAGAGCCCGACAGGGCCCGACAGGGCCCGACAGGGCCCGACAGGGCCCGATAGAGCCCGACAGGGCCCGACAGAGCCCGACAGGGCCCAGTAGAGCCCGACAGAGCCCAGTAGAGCCCAGTAGAGCCCGACAGAGCCCGACAGAGCCCGACAGGGCCCGACAGGGCCCGACAGGGCCCAGTAGAGCCCGACAGAGCCCGACAGGGCCCGACAGAGCCCGACAGAGCCCGACAGAGCCCAGTAGAGCCCGACAGAGCCCGACAGAGCCCGACAGAGCCCGACAGGGCCCGACAGAGCCCGACAGAGCCCGACAGGGCCCGACAGGGCCCGACAGAGCCCGACAGGGCCCCACAGAGCCCGAAAGAGCCCGACAGGGCCCAGTAGAGCCCGACAGAGCCCGACAGAGCCCGACAGAGCCCGACAGAGCCCAGTAGAGCCCGACAGAGCCCGATAGAGCCCGACAGAGCCCGACAGGGCCCGACAGGGCCCAGTAGAGCCCGACAGAGCCCGACAGAGCCCGACAGGGCCCGACAGGGCCCGACAGGGCCCGACAGGGCCCGACAGAGCCCAGTAGAGCCCGACAGAGCCCGACAGAGCCCGACAGAGCCCGACAGGGCCCGACAGGGCCCAGTAGAGCCCGACAGATCCCGACAGAGCCCGACAGAGCCCGACAGGGCCCGACAGGGCCCAGTAGAGCCCGACAGAGCCCGACAGAGCCCGACAGAGCCCGACAGGGCCCGACAGGGCCCAGTAGAGCCCGACAGAGCCCGACAGAGCCCGACAGAGCCCGACAGGGCCCCACAGAGCCCGACAGGGCCCGACAGAGCCCGACCTGGCCCGACAGGGCCCGACAGAGCCCGACAGAGCCCGAAAGGGACCGACAGAGCCCGACAGGTCCCGACAGGGCCCGACAGGGCCCGACAGAGCCCGACAGAGCCCGACAGAGCCCGACAGGGCCCGACAGAGCCCGACAGCGCCCGACAGAGCCCGACAGGGCCCAGTAGAGCCCGACAGGGCCCAGTAGAGCCCGACAGAGCCCGACAGAGAACGACAGACCCCGACAGGGCCCGACAGAGCCCGAAAGAGCCCGACAGGGCCCAGAAGAGCCCGACAGAGCCCGACAGAGCCCGACAAAGCCCGACAGAGCCCGACAGAGCCCAGTAGAGCCCGACAGAGCCCGACAGAGCCCGACAGGGCCCGACAGAGCCCGACAGAGCCCAGTAGAGCCCGACAGAGCCCGTCAGGGCCCGACAGGGCCCGACAGGGCCCAGTAGAGCCCGACAGAGCCCGACAGAGCCCAGTAGAGCCCAGTAGAGCCCGACAGAGCCCGACAGAGCCCGACAGAGCCCGACAGAGCCCGACAGGGCCCGACAGGGCCCGACAGAGCCCGACAGAGCCCGACAGGGCCCGACAGGGCCCGACAGAGCCCGACAGGGCCCGACAGGGCCCAGTAGAGCCCGACAGAGCCCGACAGAGCCCGACAGAGCCCGACAGGGCCCGACAGGGCCCGACAGAGCCCGACAGGGCCCAGTAGAGCCCGACAGAGCCCAGTAGAGCCCAGTAGAGCCCGACAGAGCCCGACAGAGCCCGACAGAGCCCAACAGGGCCCGACAGGGCCCGACAGGGCCCAGTAGAGCCCGACAGAGCCCGACAGGGCCCGACAGAGCCCGACAGAGCCCGACAGGGCCCGACAGGGCCCGACAGAGCCCGACAGGGCCCAGTAGAGCCCGACAGAGCCCGACAGAGCCCGACAGGGCCCGACAGGGCCCGACAGGGCCCGACAGGGCCCGACAGAGCCCGACAGAGCCCTACAGGGCCCCACAGAGCCCGAAAGAGCCCAGAAGAGCCCGGCAGAGCCCGACAGAGCCCGACAGAGCCCGACAGAGCCCGACAGAGCCCAGTAGAGCCCGACAGAGCCCGACAGAGCCCGACAGAGCCCGACAGAGCCCGACAGAGCCCGACAGGGCCCGACAGAGCCCGACAGGGCCCGACAGGGCCCGACAGAGCCCGACAGGGCCCGACAGGGCCCGACAGAGCCCGACAGAGCCCAGTAGAGCCCGACAGAGCCCGACAGAGCCCGACAGGGCCCGACAGGGCCCGACAGAGCCCGACAGGGCCCGACAGGGCCCGACAGGGCCCAGTAGAGCCCGACAGAGCCCGACAGAGCCCGACAGAGCCCGACAGGGCCCGACAGGGCCCGACAGGGCCCAGTAGAGCCCGACAGAGCCCGACAGAGCCCGACAGAGCCCGACAGGGCCCGACAGGGCCCGACAGGGCCCAGTAGAGCCCGACAGAGCCCGACAGAGCCCGACAGAGCCCGACAGGGCCCGACAGAGCCCGACAGGGCCCGACAGGGCCCGACAGGGCCCGACAGGGCCCAGTAGAGCCCGACAGAGCCCGACAGAGCCCGACAGAGCCCGACAGGGCCCGACAGGGCCCGACAGGGCCCAGTAGAGCCCGACAGAGCCCGACAGAGCCCGACAGAGCCCGACAGGGCCCGACAGAGCCCGACAGAGCCCGACAGGGCCCGACAGGGCCCGACAGAGCCCGACAGGGCCCGACAGAGCCCGACAGAGCCCGACAGGGCCCGACAGGGCCCGACAGAGCCCGACAGGGCCCGACAGGGCCCAGTAGAGCCCAACAGAGCCCGACAGAGCCCGACAGAGCCCGACAGGGCCCGACAGGGCCCAGTAGAGCCCGACAGAGCCCGACAGAGCCCGACAGAGCCCAGTAGAGCCCAGTAGAGCCCGACAGAGCCCGACACAGCCCGACAGAGCCCGACAGAGCCCGACAGGGCCCGACAGAGCCCGACAGAGCCCGACAGAGCCCGACAGGGCCCGACAGAGCCCGACAGAGCCCGACAGGGCCCAGTAGAGACCGACAGAGCCCGACAGAGCCCGACAGAACCCGACAGGGCCCAGTAGAGCCCGACAGAGCCCGACAGGGCCCGACAGAGCCCGACAGAGCCCTACAGAGCCCGACAGAGCCCGACAGCGCCCGACAGGGCCCAGTAGAGCCCGACAGAGCCCGACAGAGCCCGACAGAGCCCGACAGAGCCCAGTAGAGCCCGACAGAGCCCGACAGAGCCCGACAGGGCCCGACAGGGCCCTACAGAGCCCGACAGAGCCTGACAGGGCCCGACAGGGCCCGACAGAGCCCAGTAGAGCCCGACAGAGCCCGACAGGGCCCGACAGGGCCCGACAGGGCCCGACAGGGCCCAGTAGAGCCCGACAGAGCCCGACAGAGCCCGACAGAGCCCGACAGGGCCCGACAGGGCCCGACAGGGCCCGACAGAGCCCGACAGGGCCCGACAGGGCCCAGTAGAGCCCGACAGAGCCCGACAGAGCCCGACAGAGCCCGACAGGGCCCGACAGGGCCCAGTAGAGCCCGACAGAGCCCGACAGAGCCAGACAGAGCCCAGTAGAGCCCAGTAGAGCCCGACAGAGCCCGACACAGCCCGACAGAGCCCGACAGAGCCCGACAGGGCCCGACAGAGCCCGACAGAGCCCGACAGAGCCCGACAGGGCCCAGTAGAGCCCGACAGAGCCCGACAGAGCCCGACAGAGCCCGACAGGGACCGACAGAGCCCGACAGAGCCCGACAGGGACCGACAGGGCCCGACAGAGCCCGACAGAGCCCGACAGGGCCCGACAGAGCCCGACAGAGCCCGACAGAGCCCGACAGGGCCCAGTAGAGCCCAGTAGAACCCGACAGAGCCCAGTAGAGCCCGACAGAGCCCGACAGAGCCCGACAGAGCCCGACAGGGCCCGACAGAACCTGACAGGGCCCAGTAGAGCCCAACAGAGCCCGACAAAGCCCGACAGAGCCCGACAGAGCCCAGTAGAGCCCGACAGAGCCCGACAGAGCCCGACAGAGCCCGACAGGGCCCGACAGGGCCCGACAGAGCCCGACAGGGCCCGACAGGGCCCGACAGAGCCCAGTAGAGCCCGACAGAGCCCGACAGAGCCCGACAGAGCCCGACAGGGCCCGACAGGGCCCGACAGAGCCCGACAGAGCCCGACAGGGCCCGACAGAGCCCGACAGAGCCCAGTAGAGCCCGACAGAGCCCGTCAGGGCCCGACAGGGCCCGACAGGGCCCAGTAGAGCCCGACAGAGCCCGACAGAGCCCAGTAGAGCCCAGTAGAGCCCGACAGAGCCCGACAGAGCCCGACAGAGCCCGACAGAGCCCGACAGGGCCCGACAGGGCCCGACAGAGCCCGACAGAGCCCGACAGGGCCCGACAGGGCCCGACAGAGCCCGACAGGGCCCGACAGGGCCCAGTAGAGCCCGACAGAGCCCGACAGAGCCCGACAGAGCCCGACAGGGCCCGACAGGGCCCGACAGAGCCCGACAGGGCCCAGTAGAGCCCGACAGAGCCCAGTAGAGCCCAGTAGAGCCCGACAGAGCCCGACAGAGCCCGACAGAGCCCAACAGGGCCCGACAGGGCCCGACAGGGCCCAGTAGAGCCCGACAGAGCCCGACAGGGCCCGACAGAGCCCGACAGAGCCCGACAGGGCCCGACAGGGCCCGACAGAGCCCGACAGGGCCCAGTAGAGCCCGACAGAGCCCGACAGAGCCCGACAGGGCCCGACAGGGCCCGACAGGGCCCGACAGGGCCCGACAGAGCCCGACAGAGCCCTACAGGGCCCCACAGAGCCCGAAAGAGCCCAGAAGAGCCCGGCAGAGCCCGACAGAGCCCGACAGAGCCCGACAGAGCCCGACAGAGCCCAGTAGAGCCCGACAGAGCCCGACAGAGCCCGACAGAGCCCGACAGAGCCCGACAGAGCCCGACAGGGCCCGACAGGGCCCGACAGAGCCCGACAGGGCCCGACAGGGCCCGACAGAGCCCGACAGAGCCCAGTAGAGCCCGACAGAGCCCGACAGAGCCCGACAGGGCCCGACAGGGCCCGACAGAGCCCGACAGGGCCCGACAGGGCCCGACAGGGCCCAGTAGAGCCCGACAGAGCCCGACAGAGCCCGACAGAGCCCGACAGGGCCCGAGAGGGCCCGACAGGGCCCAGTAGAGCCCGACAGAGCCCGACAGAGCCCGACAGAGCCCGACAGGGCCCGACAGGGCCCGACAGGGCCCAGTAGAGCCCGACAGAGCCCGACAGAGCCCGACAGAGCCCGACAGGGCCCGACAGAGCCCGACAGGGCCCGACAGGGCCCGACAGGGCCCGACAGGGCCCAGTAGAGCCCGACAGAGCCCGACAGAGCCCGACAGAGCCCGACAGGGCCCGACAGGGCCCGACAGGGCCCGACAGGGCCCAGTAGAGCCCGACAGAGCCCGACAGAGCCCGACAGAGCCCGACAGGGCCCGACAGAGCCCGACAGAGCCCGACAGGGCCCGACAGGGCCCGACAGAGCCCGACAGGGCCCGACAGAGCCCGACAGAGCCCGACAGGGCCCGACAGGGCCCGACAGAGCCCGACAGGGCCCGACAGGGCCCAGTAGAGCCCGACAGAGCCCGACAGAGCCCGACAGAGCCCGACAGGGCCCGACAGGGCCCAGTAGAGCCCGACAGAGCCCGACAGAGCCCGACAGAGCCCAGTAGAGCCCAGTAGAGCCCGACAGAGCCCGACACAGCCCGACAGAGCCCGACAGAGCCCGACAGGGCCCGACAGAGCCCGACAGAGCCCGACAGAGCCCGACAGGGCCCGACAGAGCCCGACAGAGCCCGACAGGGCCCAGTAGAGACCGACAGAGCCCGACAGAGCCCGACAGAACCCGACAGGGCCCAGTAGAGCCCGACAGAGCCCGACAGGGCCCGACAGAGCCCGACAGAGCCCTACAGAGCCCGACAGAGCCCGACAGCGCCCGACAGGGCCCAGTAGAGCCCGACAGAGCCCGACAGAGCCCGACAGAGCCCGACAGAGCCCGACAGGGCCCGACAGGGCCCTACAGAGCCCGACAGAGCCTGACAGGGCCCGACAGGGCCCGACAGAGCCCAGTAGAGCCCGACAGAGCCCGACAGGGCCCGACAGGGCCCGACAGGGCCCGACAGGGCCCAGTAGAGCCCGACAGAGCCCGACAGAGCCCGACAGAGCCCGACAGGGCCCGACAGGGCCCGACAGGGCCCGACAGAGCCCGACAGGGCCCGACAGGGCCCAGTAGAGCCCGACAGAGCCCGACAGAGCCCGACAGAGCCCGACAGGGCCCGACAGGGCCCAGTAGAGCCCGACAGAGCCCGACAGAGCCAGACAGAGCCCAGTAGAGCCGAGTAGAGCCCGACAGAGCCCGACACAGCCCGACAGAGCCCGACAGAGCCCGACAGGGCCCGACAGAGCCCGACAGAGCCCGACAGAGCCCGACAGGGCCCAGTAGAGCCCGACAGAGCCCGACAGAGCCCGACAGAGCCCGACAGGGACCGACAGAGCCCGACAGAGCCCGACAGGGACCGACAGGGCCCGACAGAGCCCGACAGAGCCCGACAGGGCCCGACAGAGCCCGACAGAGCCCGACAGAGCCCGACAGGGCCCAGTAGAGCCCAGTAGAACCCGACAGAGCCCAGTAGAGCCCGACAGAGCCCGACAGAGCCCGACAGAGCCCGACAGGGCCCGACAGAACCTGACAGGGCCCAGTAGAGCCCAACAGAGCCCGACAAAGCCCGACAGAGCCCGACAGAGCCCAGTAGAGCCCGACAGAGCCCGACAGAGCCCGACAGAGCCCGACAGGGCCCGACAGGGCCCGACAGGGCCCAGTAGAGCCCGACAGAGCCCGACAGAGCCCGACAGAGCCCGACAGGGCCCGACAGGGCCCGACAGAGCCCGACAGGGCCCGACAGGGCCCGACAGAGCCCAGTAGAGCCCGACAGAGCCCGACAGAGCCCGACAGAGCCCGACAGGGCCCGACAGGGCCCGACAGAGCCCGACAGAGCCCGACAGGGCCCGACAGGGCCCGACAGAGCCCGACAGGGCCCAGTAGAGCCCGACAGAGCCCGACAGAGCCCGACAGGGCCCGACAGGGCCCGACAGGGCCCGACAGGGCCCGACAGAGCCCGACAGAGCCCTACAGGGCCCCACAGAGCCCGAAAGAGCCCAGTAGAGCCCGGCAGAGCCCGACAGAGCCCGACAGAGCCCGACAGAGCCCGACAGAGCCCGACAGAGCCCAGTAGAGCCCGACAGAGCCCGACAGAGCCCGACAGAGCCCGACAGAGCCCGACAGGGCCCGACAGAGCCCGACAGGGCCCGACAGGGCCCGACAGAGCCCGACAGGGCCCGACAGGGCCCGACAGAGCCCGACAGAGCCCAGTAGAGCCCGACAGAGCCCGACAGAGCCCGACAGGGCCCGACAGGGCCCGACAGAGCCCGACAGGGCCCGACAGGGCCCGACAGGGCCCAGTAGAGCCCGACAGAGCCCGACAGAGCCCGACAGAGCCCGACAGGGCCCGACAGGGCCCGACAGGGCCCAGTAGAGCCCGACAGAGCCCGACAGAGCCCGACAGAGCCCGACAGGGCCCGACAGGGCCCGACAGGGCCCAGTAGAGCCCGACAGAGCCCGACAGAGCCCGACAGAGCCCGACAGGGCCCGACAGAGCCCGACAGGGCCCGACAGGGCCCGACAGGGCCCGACAGGGCCCAGTAGAGCCCGACAGAGCCCGACAGAGCCCGACAGAGCCCGACAGGGCCCGACAGGGCCCGACAGGGCCCGACAGGGCCCAGTAGAGCCCGACAGAGCCCGACAGAGCCCGACAGAGCCCGACAGGGCCCGACAGAGCCCGACAGAGCCCGACAGGGCCCGACAGGGCCCGACAGAGCCCGACAGGGCCCGACAGAGCCCGACAGAGCCCGACAGGGCCCGACAGGGCCCGACAGAGCCCGACAGGGCCCGACAGGGCCCAGTAGAGCCCGACAGAGCCCGACAGAGCCCGACAGAGCCCGACAGGGCCCGACAGGGCCCAGTAGAGCCCGACAGAGCCCGACAGAGCCCGACAGAGCCCAGTAGAGCCCAGTAGAGCCCGACAGAGCCCGACACAGCCCGACAGAGCCCGACAGAGCCCGACAGGGCCCGACAGAGCCCGACAGAGCCCGACAGAGCCCGACAGGGCCCGACAGAGCCCGACAGAGCCCGACAGGGCCCAGTAGAGACCGACAGAGCCCGACAGAGCCCGACAGAACCCGACAGGGCCCAGTAGAGCCCGACAGAGCCCGACAGGGCCCGACAGAGCCCGACAGAGCCCTACAGAGCCCGACAGAGCCCGACAGCGCCCGACAGGGCCCAGTAGAGCCCGACAGAGCCCGACAGAGCCCGACAGAGCCCGACAGAGCCCAGTAGAGCCCGACAGAGCCCGACAGAGCCCGACAGGGCCCGACAGGGCCCTACAGAGCCCGACAGAGCCTGACAGGGCCCGACAGGGCCCGACAGAGCCCAGTAGAGCCCGACAGAGCCCGACAGGGCCCGACAGGGCCCGACAGGGCCCGACAGGGCCCAGTAGAGCCCGACAGAGCCCGACAGAGCCCGACAGAGCCCGACAGGGCCCGACAGGGCCCGACAGGGCCCGACAGAGCCCGACAGGGCCCGACAGGGCCCAGTAGAGCCCGACAGAGCCCGACAGAGCCCGACAGAGCCCGACAGGGCCCGACAGGGCCCAGTAGAGCCCGACAGAGCCCGACAGAGCCAGACAGAGCCCAGTAGAGCCCAGTAGAGCCCGACAGAGCCCGACACAGCCCGACAGAGCCCGACAGAGCCCGACAGGGCCCGACAGAGCCCGACAGAGCCCGACAGAGCCCGACAGGGCCCAGTAGAGCCCGACAGAGCCCGACAGAGCCCGACAGAGCCCGATAGGGACCGACAGAGCCCGACAGAGCCCGACAGGGCCCGACAGGGCCCGACAGAGCCCGACAGAGCCCGACAGGGCCCGACAGAGCCCGACAGAGCCCGACAGAGCCCGACAGGGCCCAGTAGAGCCCAGTAGAACCCGACAGAGCCCAGTAGAGCCCGACAGAGCCCGACAGAGCCCGACAGAGCCCGACAGGGCCCGACAGAACCTGACAGGGCCCAGTAGAGCCCAACAGAGCCCGACAAAGCCCGACAGAGCCCGACAGAGCCCAGTAGAGCCCGACAGAGCCCGACAGAGCCCGACAGAGCCCGACAGGGCCCGACAGGGCCCGACAGGGCCCAGTAGAGCCCGACAGAGCCCGACAGAGCCCGACAGAGCCCGACAGGGCCCGACAGGGCCCGACAGAGCCCGACAGGGCCCGACAGGGCCCGACAGAGCCCAGTAGAGCCCGACAGAGCCCGACAGAGCCCGACAGAGCCCGACAGGGCCCGACAGGGCCCGACAGGGCCCAGTAGAGCCCGACAGGGCCCAGTAGAGCCCGACAGAGCCCGACAGGGCCCGACAGGGCCCGACAGAGCCCGACAGGGCCCGACAGGGCCCGACAGGGCCCGACAGGGTACGACAGAGCCCGACAGGGCCCGACAGGGCCCAGTAGAGCCCGACAGAGCCCGACAGAGCCCGACTGAGCCCGACAGGGCCCGACAGGGCCCAGTAGAGCCCGACAGAGCCCGACAGAGCCCGACAGAGCCCAGTAGAGCCCAGTAGAGCCCGACAGAGCCCGACAGAGCCCGACAGAGCCTGACAGAGCCCGACAGGGCCCGACAGAGCCCGACAGGGCCCGACAGAGCCCGACAGAGCCCGACAGAGCCCGACAGGGCCCAGTAGAGCCCGACAGAGCCCGACAGAGCCCGACAGAACCCGACAGGGCCCAGTAGAGCCCGACAGAGCCCGACAGGGCCCGACAGGGCCCGACAGAGCCCGACAGAGCCCGACAGAGCCCGACAGCGCCCGACAGGGCCCAGTAGAGCCCGACAGAGCCCGACAGAGCCCGACAGGGCCCGACAGGGCCCAGTAGAGCCCGACAGAGCCCAACAGGGCCCGACAGAGCCCGACAGAGCCCGACAGAGCCCGACAGAGCCCGACAGGGCCCAGTAGAGCCCGACAGAGCCCGACAGAGCCCGACAGAACCCGACAGAGCCCGACAGGGCCCGACAGAGCCCGACAGAGCCCGACAGGGCCCGACAGGGCCCGACAGAGCCCGACAGGGCCCAGTAGAGCCCGACAGAGCCCGACAGAGCCCGACAGAGCCCAGTAGAGCCCGACAGAGCCCGACAGAGCCCAGTAGAGCCCGACAGAGCCCGACAGAGCCCGACAGAGGCCGACAGGGCCCGACAGAGCCCGACAGGGCCCGACAGGGCCCGACAGAGCCCGACAGGGCCCGACAGAGCCCAGTAGAGCCCGACAGAGCCCGACAGGGCCCGACAGAGCCCGACAGGGCCCAGTAGAGCCCGACAGAGCCCGATAGAGCCCGACAGGGCCCGACAGGGCCCGACAGGGCCCAGTAGAGCCCGACAGAGCCCGACAGAGCCCAGTAGAGCCCGACAGAGCCCGACAGAGCCCGACAGAACCCGACAGGGCCCAGTAGAGCCCGACAGAGCCCGACAAGGCCCGACAGAGCCCGACAGAGCCCGACAGAGCCCAACAGCGCCCGACAGGGCCCAGTAGAGCCCGACAGAGCCCGACAGAGCCCGACAGGGCCCGACAGGGCCCAGTAGAGCCCGACAGAGCCCAACAGGGCCCGACAGAGCCCGACAGAGCCCGACAGAGCCCGACAGGGCCCGACAGAGCCCGACAGAGCCCGACAGGGCCCAGTAGAGCCCAGTAGAACCCGACAGAGCCCAGTAGAGCCCGACAGAGCCCGACAGAGCCCGATAGGGCCCGACAGAGCCCGACAGGGCCCAGTAGAGCCCAACAGAGCCCGACAAAGCCCGACAGAGCCCGACAGAGCCCAGTAGAGCCCGACAGAGCCCGACAGAGCCCGACAGAGCCCGACAGAGCGCGACAGGGCCCGACAGGGCCCGACAGGGCCCAGTAGAGCCCGACAGAGCCCGACAGAGCCCGACAGAGCCCGATAGGGCCCGACAGAGCCCGACAGGGCCCGACAGGGCCCGACAGGGCCCGACAGAGCCCAGTAGAGCCCGACAGAGCCCGACAGACCCTGACAGAGCCCGACAGGGCCCGACAGGGCCGACAGGGCCCAGTAGAGCCCGACAGGGCCCAGTAGAGCCCGACAGAGCCCGAGAGAGCCCGACAGAGCCCGACAGGGCCCGACAGGGCCCGACAGAGCCCGACAGGGCCCGACAGAGCCCGACAGGGCCCGACAGGGTACGACAGAGCCCGACAGGGCCCGACAGGGCCCAGTAGAGCCCGACAGAGCCCGACAGAGCCCGACAGAGCCCAACAGGGCCCGACAGGGCCCAGTAGAGCCCGACAGAGCCCGACAGAGCCCGACAGAGCCCAGTAGAGCCCAGTAGAGCCCGACAGAGCCCGACAGAGCCCGACAGAGCCCGACAGGGCCCGACAGGGCCCGACAGAGCCCGACAGAGCCCGACAGAGCCCGACAGGGCCCGACAGAGCCCGACAGAGCCCGACAGAACCCGACAGGGCCCAGTAGAGCCCGACAGAGCCCGACAGGGCCCGACAGAGCCCGAAGAGCCCGACAGAGCCCGACAGCGCCCGACAGGGCCCAGTAGAGCCCGACAGAGCCCGACAGAGCCCGACAGAGCCCGACAGAGCCCGACAGGGCCCGACAGAGCCCGACAGGCCCGACAGAGCCCGACAGAGCCCGACAGAGCCCGACAGGGCCCCACAGAGCCCGAAAGAGCCCGACAGGGCCCAGTAGAGCCCGACAGAGCCCGACAGAGCCCGACAGAGCCCGACAGAGCCCAGTAGAGCCCGACAGAGCCCGACAGAGCCCGACAGGGCCCGACAGGGCCCGACAGAGCCCGACAGAGCCCGACAGGGCCCGACAGGGCCCGACAGGGCCCAGTAGAGCCCGACAGAGCCCGACAGGGCCCGACAGGGCCCGACAGGGCCCAGTAGAGCCCGACAGAGCCCGACAGAGCCCGACAGAGCCCGACAGGGCCCGACAGGGCCCGACAGGGCCCGACAGAGCCCGACAGGGCCCGACAGGGCCCAGTAGAGCCCGACAGAGCCCGACAGAGCCCGACAGAGCCCAGTAGAGCCCAGTAGAGCCCGACAGAGCCCGACACAGCCCGACAGAGCTCGACAGAGCCCGACAGGGCCCGACAGAGCCCGACAGGGCCCGACAGAGCCCGACAGGGCCCAGTAGAGCCCGACAGAGCCCGACAGAGCCCGACAGAGCCCGACAGAGCCCGACAGGGACCGACAGAGCCCGACAGAGCCCGACAGGGCCCGACAGGGCCCGACAGAGCCCGACAGAGCCCGACAGGGCCCGACAGAGCCCGACAGAGCCCGACAGTGCCCGACAGGGCCCAGTAGAGCCCAGTAGAACCCGACAGAGCCCAGTAGAGCCCGACAGAGCCCGACAGAGCCCGACAGAGCCCGACAGGGCCCGACAGGGCCCGACAGGGCCCAGTAGAGCCCAACAGAGCACGACAAAGCCCGACAGAGCCCGACAGAGCCCAGTAGAGCCCGACAGAGCCCGACAGAGCCCGACAGAGCCCGACAGGGCCCGACAGGGCCCGACAGGGCCCAGTAGAGCCCGACAGAGCCCGACAGAGCCCGACAGGGCCCGACAGGGCCTGACAGAGCCCGACAGGGCCCGACAGGGCCCGACAGAGCCCAGTAGAGCCCGACAGAGCCCGACAGAGCCCGACAGAGCCCGACAGGGCCCGACAGGGCCCGACAGGGCCCAGTAGAGCCCGACAGGGCCCAGTAGAGCCCGACAGAGCCCGACAGAGCCCGACAGAGCCCGACAGGGCCCGACAGGGCCCGACAGAGCCCGACAGGGCCCGACAGAGCCGACAGGGCCCGACAGGGTACGACAGAGCCCGACAGGGCCCGACAGGGCCCAGTAGAGCCCGACAGAGCCCGACAGAGCCCGACAGAGCCCGACAGGGCCCGACAGGGCCCAGTAGAGCCCGACAGAGCCCGACAGAGCCCGACAGAGCCCAGTAGAGCCCAGTAGAGCCGGACAGAGCCCGACACAGCCCGACAGAGCCCGACAGAGCCCGACAGAGCCCGACAGGGCCGACAGGGCCCGACAGGGCCCGACAGAGCCCGACAGAGCCCGACAGAGCCCGACAGGGCCCGACAGGGCCCAGTAGAGCCCGACAGAGCCCGACAGAGCCCGACAGAACCCGACAGGGCCCAGTAGAGCCCGACAGAGCCCGACAGGGCCCGACAGAGCCCGACAGAGCCCGACAGAGCACGACAGCGCCCGACAGGGCCCAGTAGAGCCCGACAGAGCCCGACAGAGCCCGACAGAGCCCGACAGAGCCCGACAGGGCCCGACAGGGCCCAGTAGAGCCCGACAGAGCCCAACAGGGCCCGACAGAGCCCGACAGAGCCCGACAGAGCCCGACAGGGCCCAGTAGAGCCCGACAGAGCCCGACAGAGCCCGACAGAGCCCGACAGAGCCCAGTAGAGCCCGACAGAGCCCGACAGAGCCCGACAGAGCCCGACAGAGCCCAGTAGAGCCCGACAGGGCCCGACAGAGCCCGACAGAGCCCGACAGGGCCCGACAGAGCCCGACAGAGCCCGACAGGGCCCAGTAGAGCCCAGTAGAGCCCGACAGAGCCCGACAGAGCCCGACAGAGCCCGACAGGGCCCGACAGGGCCCAGTAGAGCCCGACAGAGCCCGACAGGGCCCGACAGAGCCCGACAGAGCCCGACAGGGCCCGACAGAGCCCGACAGAGCCCGACAGGGCCCAGTAGAGCCTGACAGAGCCCGACAGAGCCCGACAGGGCCCGACAGAGCCCGACAGGGCCCGACAGAGCCCAACAGGGCCCGACAGAGCCCGACAGGGCCCGACAGAGCCCGACAGAGCCCGACAGAGCCCGACAGGGCCCCACAGAGCCCGAAAGAGCCCGACAGGGCCCAGTAGAGCCCGACAGAGCCCGACAGAGCCGACAGAGCCCAGTAGAGCCCGACAGAGCCCGACAGAGCCCGACAGAGCCCGACAGGGCCCGACAGGGCCCGACAGAGCCCGACAGAGCCCGACAGGGCCCAGTAGAGCCCGACAGAGCCCGACAGGGCCCGACAGGGCCCGACAGAGCCCGACAGAGCCCGACAGGGCCCAGTAGAGCCCGACAGAGCCCGACAGGGCACGACAGGGCCCGACAGAGCCCGACAGAGCCCGACAGGGCCCAGTAGAGCCCGACAGAGCCCGACAGAGCCCGACAGAGCCCGACAGGGCCCGACAGGGCCCGACAGGGCCCAGTAGAGCCCGACAGAGCCCGACAGAGCCCGACAGAGCCCGACAGAGCCCGACAGGGCCCGACAGAGACCGAGAGGGCCCGACAGGGCCCGACAGGGCCCGACAGAGCCCAGTAGAGCCCGACAGAGCCCGACAGAGCCCGACAGAGCCCGACAGGGCCCGACAGGGCCCGACAGGGCCCAGTAGAGCCCGACAGAGCCCGACAGAGCCCGACAGAGCCCGACAGAGCCCAGTAGAGCCCAGTAGAGCCCGACAGAGCCCGACACAGCCCGACAGAGCCCGACAGAGCCCGACAGGGCCCGACAGAGCCCGACAGAGCCTGACAGAGCCCGACAGGGCCCGACAGAGCCCGACAGAGCCCGACAGGGCCCAGTAGAGCCCGACAGAGCCCGACAGAGCCCGACAGAACCCGACAGGGCCCAGTAGAGCCCGACAGAGCCCGACAGGGCCCGACAGAGCCCGACAGAGCCCGACAGAGCCCGACAGCGCCCGACAGGGCCCAGTAGAGCCCGACAGAGCCCGACAGAGCCCGACAGAGCCCGATAGAGCCCGACAGGGCCCGACAGAGCCCGACAGAGCCCGACAGGGCCCGACAGAGCCCGACAGGGCCCGACAGGGCCCGACAGAGCCCGACAGGGCCCCACAGAGCCCGAAAGAGCCCGACAGGGCCCAGTAGAGCCCGACAGAGCCCGACAGAGCCCGACAGAGCCCGACAGAGCCCAGTAGAGCCCGACAGAGCCCGACAGAGCCCGACAGGGCCCGACAGGGCCCTACAGAGCCCGACAGAGCCCGACAGGGCCCGACAGGGCCCGACAGAGCCCAGTAGAGCCCGACAGAGCCCGACAGGGCCCGACAGGGCCCGACAGGGCCCGACAGGGCCCAGTAGAGCCCGACAGAGCCCGACAGAGCCCGACAGGGCCCGACAGGGCCCGACAGGGCCCGACAGAGCCCGACAGGGCCCGACAGAGCCCGACAGGGCCCGACAGGGCCCGACAGAGCCCGACAGAGCCCGACAGGGCCCCACAGAGCCCGAAAGAGCCCGACAGGGCCCAGTAGAGCCCGACAGAGCCCGACAGAGCCCGACAGAGCCCGACAGAGCCCAGTAGAGCCCGACAGAGCCCGACAGAGCCCGACAGGGCCCGACAGGGCCCTACAGAGCCCGACAGAGCCCGACAGGGCCCGACAGGGCCCGACAGAGCCCAGTAGAGCCCGACAGAACCCGACAGGGCCCGACAGGGCCCGACAGAGCCCAGTAGAGCCCGACAGAACCCGACAGGGCCCGACAGAACCCGACAGGGCCCGACAGGGCCCGACAGGGCCCGACAGGGCCCGACAGAGCCCGACAGGGCCCGACAGAGCCCGACAGAGCCCGACAGGGCCCGACAGGGCCCAGTAGAGCCCGACAGAGCCGGACAGAGCCCGACAGAGCCCGACAGGGCCCGACAGGGCCCAGTAGAGCCCGACAGAGCCCGACAGAGCCAGACAGAGCCCAGTAGAGCCCAGTAGAGCCCGACAGAGCCCGACACAGCCCGACAGAGCCCGACAGAGCCCGACAGGGCCCGACAGAGCCCGACAGAGCCCGACAGGGCCCAGTAGAGCCCGACAGAGCCCGACAGAGCCCGACAGAGCCCGACAGGGACCGACAGAGCCCGACAGAGCCCGACAGGGCCCGACAGGGCCCGACAGGGCCCGACAGAGCCCGACAGAGCCCGACAGGGCCCGACAGAGCCCGACAGAGCCCGACAGAGCCCGACAGAGCCCGACAGGGCCCAGTAGAGCCCAGTAGAACCCGACAGAGCCCAGTAGAGCCCGACAGAGCCCAACAGGGCCCGACAGAGCCCGACAGAGCCCGACAGAGCCCGACAGGGCCCGACAGGGCCCAGTAGAGCCCAGTAGAACCCGACAGAGCCCAGTAGAGCCCGACAGAGCCCGACAGAGCCCGACAGGGCCCGACAGAGCCCGACAGGGCCCAGTAGAGCCCAACAGAGCCCGACAAAGCCCGACAGAGCCCGACAGAGCCCAGTAGAGCCCGACAGAGCCCGACAGAGCCCGACAGAGCCCGACAGGGCCCGACAGGGCCCAGTAGAGCCCGACAGAGCCCGACAGAGCCCGACAGAGCCCGACAGGGCCCGACAGAGCCCGACAGGGCCCGACAGGGCCCGACAGGGCCCGACAGAGCCCAGTAGAGCCCGACAGAGCCCGACAGAGCCCGACAGGGCCCGACAGGGCCCGACAGGGCCCAGTAGAGCCCGACAGGGCCCAGTAGAGCCCGACAGAGCCCGAGAGAGCCCGACAGAGCCCGACAGGGCCCGACAGGGCCCGACAGAGCCCGACAGGGCCCGACAGGGTACGACAGAGCCCGACAGGGCCCGACAGGGCCCAGTAGAGCCCGACAGAGCCCGACAGAGCCCGACAGAGCCCGACAGGGCCCGACAGGGCACAGTAGAGCCCGACAGAGCCCGACAGGGCCCGACAGGGCCCGACAGGGCCCAGTAGAGTCCAACAGAGCCCGACAAAGCCCGACAGAGCCCGACAGAGCCCAGTAGAGCCCGACAGAGCCCGACAGAGCCCGACAGAGCCCGACAGGGCCCGACAGGGCCCGACAGGGCCCAGTAGAGCCCGACAGAGCCCGACAGAGCCCGACAGGGCCCGACAGGGCCCGACAGAGCCCGACAGGGCCCGACAGGGCCCGACAGGGCCCGACAGAGCCCAGTAGAGCCCGACAGAGCCCGACAGGGCCCGACAGGGCCCGACATGGCCCAGTAGAGCCCGACAGGGCTCAGTAGAGCCCGACAGAGCCCGACAGAGCCCGACAGAAGCCCACAGGGCCCGACAGGGCCCGCAGGCCCGGACAGAGCCCGACAGGGCCCGACAGAGCCCGACAGGGCCCGACAGGGTACGACAGAGCCCGACAGGGCCCGACAGGGCCCAGTAGAGCCCAACAGAGCCCGACAGAGCCCGACAGAGCCCAGTAGAGCCCAGTAGAGCCCGACAGAGCCCGATACAGCCCGACAGAGCCCGACAGAGCCCGACAGAGCCCGACAGGGCCCGACAGGGCCCGACAGGGCCCGACAGGGCCCGACAGAGCCCGACAGGGCACAGTAGAGCCCGACAGAGCCCGACAGAGCCCGATAGAACCCGACAGGGCCCAGTAGAGCCCGACAGGGCCCGACAGAGCCCGACAGAACCCGACAGAGCACGACAGCGCCCGACAGGGCCCAGTAGAGCCCGACAGAGCCCGACAGAGCCCGACAGAGCCCGACAGAGCCCGACAGGGCCCGACAGGGCCCAGTAGAGCCCGACAGAGCCCAACAGGGCCCGACAGAGCCCGACAGAGCCCGACAGAGCCCGACAGGGCCCAGTAGAGCCCGACAGAGCCCGACAGAGCCCGACAGAGCCCGACAGAGCCCAGTAGAGCCCGACAGAGCCCGACAGAGCCCGACAGAGCCCGACAGAGCCCAGTAGAGCCCGACTGGGCCCGACAGAGCCCGACAGAGCCCGACAGGGCCCGACAGAGCCCGACAGAGCCCTACAGGGCCCAGTAGAGCCCAGTAGAGCCCGACAGAGCCCGACAGAGCCCGACAGAGCCCGACAGGGCCCGACAGGGCCCAGTAGAGCCCGACAGAGCCCGACAGGGCCCGACAGAGCCCGACAGAGCCCGACAGGGCCCGACAGAGCCCGACAGAGCCCGACAGGGCCCAGTAGAGCCTGACAGAGCCCGACAGAGCCCGACAGGGCCCGACAGAGCCCGAC
>NW_027017535.1:0-69859 GCF_036013445.1 Caloenas nicobarica
ACAGAGCCCGACAGAGCCCGACAGAGCCCGACAGGGCCCAGTAGAGCCCGACAGAGCCCGACAGGGCCCGACAGGGCCCGACAGAGCCCGACAGAGCCCGACAGAGCCCGACAGGACCCAGCAGAGCCCGACAGGACCCAGCAGACCCCGACAGAGCCCGACAGAGCCCGACAGAGCCCGACAGAGCCCGACAGAGCCCGACAGGGCCCGACAGGGCCGGACAGGGCCCGACAGGGCCCAACAGAGCCCGACAGGGCCCAGTAGAGCCCGACAGAGCCCGACAGAGCCCGACAAAACCCGACAGGGCCCGATAGAGCCCGACAGGGCCCGACAGGGCCCGACAGAGCACGACAGAGCCCGACAGAGCCCAGTAGAGCCCGACAGAGCCCGACAGAGCCCGACAGAGCCCGACAGAGCCCGACAGAGCCCAGTAGAGCCCCACAGAGCCCAGTAGAGCCCGACAGAGCCCGACAGAGCCCGACAGAGCCCGACAGGGCCCGACAGGGCCCGACAGGGCCCAACAGAGCCCGACAGAGGACCGACAGAGCCCGACAGAGCCCAGTAGAGCCCGACAGAGCCCGACAAAGCCCGACAGAGCCCGACAGAGCCCGACAGAGCCCGACAGGGCCCGACAGAGCCCGACAGAGCCCGACAGGGCCCAGTAGAGCCCGACAGAGCCCGACAGAGCCCGACAGAGCCCGACAGAGCCCGACAGGGCCCAGTAGAGCCCGACAGAGCCCGACAGAGCCCGACAGAGCCCGACAGAGCCCGACAGGGCCCGACAGGGCCCGACAGGGCCCGACAGGGCCCGACAGGGCTCGACAGAGCCCGACAGGGCCCAGTAGAGCCCGACAGGGCCCGACAGGGCCCAGTAGAGCCCGACAGAGCCCGACAGAGCCCGACAGAGCCCGACAGAGCCCGACAGAGCCCGACAGAACCCGACAGGGCCCGACAGGGCCCGACAGGGCCCAGTAGAGCCCGACAGGGCCCAGTAGAGCCCAGTAGAGCCCAGTAGAGCCCGACAGAGCCCGACAGAGCCCGACAGAGCCCGACAGAGCCCGACAGAGCCCGACAGAGCCCGACAGAGCCCGACAGAGCCTCACAGGGCCCGACAGAGCCCGACAGAGCCCGACAGGGCCCAGTAGAGCCCGACAGAGCCCGACAGAGCCCGACAGAGCCCGACAGAGCCCAGTAGAGCCCGACAGAGCCCGACAGAGCCCGACAGAGCCCGACAGGGCCCGACAGGGCCCGACAGGGCCCAGTTTAGCCCAGTAGAGCCCGACAGAGCCCGACAGAGCCCAGTAGAGCCCGACAGAGCCCGACAGAGCCCGACAGGGCCCAGTAGAGCCCGACAGAGCCCGACAGAGCCCGACAGAGCCCGACAGAGCCCGACAGAGCCCGACAGAGTCCGACAGAGTCCGACAGAGCCCGACAGGACCCAGCAGAGCCCGACAGAGCCCGACAGAGCCCGACAGAGCCCGACAGGGCCCAGTAGAGCCCGACAGAGCCCGACAGAGCCCGACAGAACCCGACAGGGCCCGACAGAGCCCGACAGGGCCCGACAGAGCCCGACAGGGCCCAGTAGAGCCCGACAGAGCCCGACAGAGCCCGACAGAGCCCGACAGAGCCCAGTAGAGCCCGACAGAGCCCGACAGAGCCCGACAGAGCCCGACAGAGCCCGACAGAGCCCGACAGAGCCCGACAGGGCCCAGTAGAGCCCAGTAGAGCCCGACAGAGCCCAGTAGAGCCCGACAAAGCCCGACAGGGCCCGACAGGGCCCGACAGAGCCCGACAGAGCCCAGTAGAGCCCGACAGAGCCCGACAGAGCCCGACAGGGCCCGACAGGGCCCGACAGGGCCCGACAGGGCCCGACAGAGCCCGACAGGGCCCGACAGAGCCCAGTTTAGCCCAGTAGAGCCCGACAGAGCCCGACAGAGCCCGACAGAGCCCGACAGGGCCCAGTAGAGCCCGACAGAGCCTGACAGGGCCCGATAGAGCCCGACAGAGCCCGACAGGGCCCGACAGGGCCCGACAGGGCCCGACAATGCCCGACAGGGCCCAGTAGAGCCTGACAGAGCCCGACAGAGCCCGACAGGGCCCGACAGGGCCCGACAGGGCCCGACAGGGCCCGACAGGGCCCAGTAGAGCCTGACAGAGCCCGACAGAGCCCGACAGAGCCCGACAGGGCCCGACAGGGCCCGACAGGGCCCAGTAGAGGCCGACAGAGCCCGACAGAGCCCGACAGAGCCCGACAGAGCCCAGTAGAGCCCAGTAGAGCCCAGTAGAGCCCGACAGAGCCCGACAGAGCCCGACAGAGCCCGACAGGGCCCGACAGGGCCCGACAGGGCCCGACAGAGCCCGACAGGGCCCGACAGGGCCCGACAGGGCCCAGTAGAGCCCGACAGAGCCCGACAGAGCCCGACAGGACCCGACAGAGCCCGACAGGGCCCGACAGAGCCCGACAGGGCCCGACAGGGCCCGACAGAGCCCGACAGAGCCCGACAGGGCCCAGTAGAGCCCGACAGAGCCCGACAGAGCCCGACAGAGCCCGACAGGGCCCGACAGAGCCCGACAGAGCCCGACAGGGCCCGACAGAGCCCGACAGGGCCCGACAGGGCCCAGTAGCGCCCGACAGAGCCCGACAGAGCCCGACAGAGCCCGACAGGGCCCAGTAGAGCCCGACAGAGCCCGACAGAGCCCGACAGAGCCCAGTAGAGCCCGACAGAGCCCGACAGGGCCCGACAGGGCCCGACAGGGCCCAGTAGAGCCCGACAGAGCCCGACAGGGCCCGACAGAGCCCGACAGAGCCCGACAGGGCCCAGTAGAGCCCGACAGAGCCCGACAGAGCCCGACAGAGCCCGACAGAGCCCGACAGAGCCCGACAGGGCCCGACAGGGCCCGACAGAGCCCGACAGGGCCCGACAGGGCCCGACAGGGCCCGACAGGGCCCGACTGTGCCCGACAGAGCCCGACAGGGCCCGACAGGGCCCAGTAGAGCCCGACAGAGCCCGACAGGGCCCGACAGGGCCCAGTAGAGCCCGACAGAGCCCGACAGAGCCCGACAGAGCCCGACAGGGCCCGACAGAGCCCGACAGGGCCCGACAGGGCCCGACAGGGCCCGACAGAGCCCGACAGAGCCCAGTAGAGCCCGACAGAGCCCGACAGAGCCCGACAGAGCCCGACAGAGCCCAGTAGAGCCCGACAGAGCCCGACAGAGCCCGACAGAGCCCGACAGAGCCCGACAGAGCCCGACAGAGCCCAGTAAAGCCCGACAGAGCCCGACAGAGCCCGACAGAGCCCGACAGAGCCCGACAGGGCCCGACAGGGCCCAGTAGAGCCCGACAGGGCCCAGTAGAGCCCAGTAGAGCCCAGTAGAGCCCGACAGAGCCCGACAGAGCCCGACAGAGCCCGACAGAGCCCGACAGAGCCCGACAGAGCCTCACAGGGCCCGACAGAGCCCGACAGAGCCCGACAGGGCCCAGTAGAGCCCGACAGAGCCCGACAGAGCCCGACAGAGCCCGACAGAGCCCAGTAGAGCCCGACAGAGCCCGACAGAGCCCGACAGAGCCCGACAGGGCCCGACAGGGCCCGACAGGGCCCGACAGGGCCCAGTTTAGCCCAGTAGAGCCCGACAGAGCCCGACAGAGCCCAGTAGAGCCCGACAGAGCCCAACAGAGCCCGACAGGGCCCAGTAGAGCCCGACAGAGCCCGACAGAGCCCGACAGAGCCCGACAGAGCCCGACAGAGCCCGACAGAGTCCGACAGAGTCCGACAGAGCCCGACAGGACCCAGCAGAGCCCGACAGAGCCCGACAGAGCCCGACAGGGCCCAGTAGAGCCCGACAGAGCCCGACAGAACCCGACAGGCCCGACAGAGCCCGACAGGGCCCGACAGGGCCCGACAGGGCCCGACAGAGCCCAGTAGAGCCCGACAGAGCCCGACAGAGCCCGACAGAGCCCGACAGAGCCCGACAGAGCCCGACAGAGCCCAGTAGAGCCCGACAGAGCCCGACAGAGCCCGACAGAGCCCGACAGAGCCCGACAGAGCCCGACAGAGCCCGACAGAGCCCGACAGGGCCCAGTAGAGCCCAGTAGAGCCCGACAGAGCCCAGTAGAGCCCGACAAAGCCCGACAGGGCCCGACAGGGCCCGACAGAGCCCGACAGAGCCCAGTAGAGCCCGACAGAGCCCGACAGAGCCGGACAGAGCCCGACAGAGCCCGACAGGGCCCGACAGGGCCCGACAGGGCCCGACAGGGCCCGACAGGGCCCGACAGGGCCCGACAGAGCCCAGTTTAGCCCAGTAGAGCCCGACAGAGCCCGACAGAGCCCGACAGAGCCCGACAGGGCCCAGTAGAGCCCGACAGAGCCTGACAGGGCCCGATAGAGCCCGACAGAGCCCGACAGGGCCCGACAGGGCCCGACAGGGCCCGACAGGGCCCGACAATGCCCGACAGGGCCCAGTAGAGCCTGACAGAGCCCGACAGAGCCCGACAGGGCCCGACAGGGCCCGACAGGGCCCGACAGGGCCCAGTAGAGCCTGACAGAGCCCGACAGAGCCCGACAGAGCCCGACAGGGCCCGACAGGGCCCGACAGGGCCCAGTAGAGGCCGACAGAGCCCGACAGAGCCCGACAGAGCCCGACAGAGCCCAGTAGAGCCCAGTAGAGCCCGACAGAGCCCGACAGAGCCCGACAGAGCCCGACAGAGCCCGACAGGGCCCGACAGGGCCCGACAGGGCCCGACAGAGCCCGACAGAGCCCGACAGGGCCCGACAGGGCCCGACAGGGCCCGACAGGGCCCAGTAGAGCCCGACAGAGCCCGACAGAGCCCGACAGGACCCGACAGAGCCCGACAGGGCCCGACAGAGCCCGACAGGGCCCGACAGGGCCCCGACAGAGCCCGACAGGGCCCAGTAGAGCCCGACAGAGCCCGACAGAGCCCAGTAGAGCCCAGTAGAGCCGACAGAGCCCGACAGAGCCCGACAGAGCCCGACAGAGCCCGACAGGGCCCGACAGAGCCCGACAGAGCCCGACAGGCCCGACAGAGCCCGACAGGGCCCAGTAGCGCCCGACAGAGCCCGACAGAGCCCGACAGAGCCCGACAGGGCCCAGTAGAGCCCGACAGAGCCCGACAGAGCCCGACAGAGCCCAGTAGAGCCCGACAGAGCCCGACAGGGCCCGACAGGGCCCGACAGGGCCCAGTAGAGCCCGACAGAGCCCGACAGAGCCCGACAGTGCCCGACAGAGCCCGATAGAGCCCGACAGGGCCCGACAGGGCCCGACAGAGCCCGACAGGGCCCGACAGGGGCCCAGTAGAGCCCGACAGAGCCCGACAGAGCCCGACAGAGCCCGACAGAGCCCAGTAGAGCCCAGTAGAGCCCGACAGAGCCCGACAGAGCCCGACAGGGCCCGACAGGGCCCGACAGGGCCCGACAGGGCCCGACAGAGGCCAGTAGAGCCCCACAGAGCCCGACAGAGCCCGGCAGAGCCCGACAGAGCCCGACAGAGCCCGACAGGGCCCGAGAGGGCCCCGACAGGGCCCGACAGGGCCCGACAGGGCCCAGTAGAGCCCGACAGGGCCCGACAGAGCCCGACAGGGCCCGACAGGGCCCAGTAGAGCCCGACAGAGCCCAGTAGAGCCCAGTAGAGCCCGACAGAGCCCCGACAGAGCCCGACAGAGCCCGACAGATCCCGACAGAGCCCGACAGAGACCAGTTGAGCCCGACAGAGCCCGACAGGGCCCGACAGGGCCCAGTAGAGCCCGACAGAGCCCGACAGAGCCCGACAGAGCCCGACAGAGCCCAGTAGAGCCCGACAGAGCCCGACAGAGCCCGACAGAGCCCGACAGAGCCCGACAGAGCCCGACAGAGCCCGACAGGGCCCGACAGGGCCCAGTAGAGCCCGACAGAGCCCGACAGAGCCCGACAGAGCCCGACAGGGCCCGACAGGGCCCAGTAGAGCCCGACAGAGCCCGACAGAGCCCGACAGGGCCCGACAGGGCCCAGTAGAGCCCGACAGGGCCCAGTAGAGCCCAGTAGAGCCCGACAGAGCCCAGTAGAGCCCGACAAAGCCCGACAGGGCCCGACAGGGCCCGACAGAGCCCGACAGAGCCCAGTAGAGCCCGACAGAGCCCGACAGAGCCCGACAGAGCCCGACAGGGCCCGACAGGGCCCGACAGGGCCCGACAGGGCCCGACAGAGCCCGACAGAGCCCAGTTTAGCCCAGTAGAGCCCGACAGAGCCCGACAGAGCCCGACAGAGCCCGACAGGGCCCAGTAAAGCCCGACAGAGCCTGACAGGGCCCGATAGAGCCCGACAGAGCCCGACAGGGCCCGACAGGGCCCGACAGGGCCCGACAGGGCCCGACAGAGCCCGACAGGGCCCGACAGGGCCCGACAGGGCCCGACAGGGCCCAGTAGAGCCTGACAGAGCCCGACAGAGCCCGACAGAGCCCGACAGTGCCCGACAGGGCCCGACAGGGCCCAGTAGAGGCCGACAGAGCCCGACAGAGCCCGACAGAGCCCGACAGAGCCCAGTAGAGCCCAGTAGAGCCCGACAGAGCCCAGTAGAGCCCGACAGAGCCCGACAGAGCCCGACAGAGCCCGACAGAGCCCGACAGAGCCCGACACGGCCCGACACGGCCCGACAGGGCCCGACAGGGCCCGACAGGGCCCAGTAGAGCCCGCCAGGGCCCGCCAGGGCCCGACAGGGCCCAGTAGAGCCCGACAGAGCCCGACAGGACCCGACAGAGCCCGACAGGGCCCGACAGGGCCCGACAGAGCCCGACAGGGGCCCGACAGAGCCCAGTAGAGCCCGACAGAGCCCGACAGAGCCCGACAGAGCCCGACAGGGCCCAGTAGAGCCCGACAGAGCCCGACAGAGCCCAGTAGAGCCCAGTAGAGCCCGACAGAGCCCGACAGAGCCCGACAGGGCCCGACAGGGCCCAGTAGCGCCCGACAGAGCCCGACAGAGCCCAACAGGGCCCGACAGGGCCCAGTAGAGCCCGACAGAGCCCGACAGAGCCCGACAGAGCCCGACAGAGCCCGACAGAGCCCGACAGAGCCCAGTAGAGCCCGACAGAGCCCGACAGAGCCCGACAGAGCCCGACAGAGCCCGACAGAGCCCGACAGAGACCAGTGAGCCCGACAGAGCCCGACAGGGCCCGACAGGGCCCGACAGGGCCCGACAGGGCCCGACAGGGCCCAGTAGAGCCCGACAGAGCCCGACAGGGCCCGACAGGGCCCGACAGAGCCCAGTAGAGCCGACAGAGCCCGACAGAGCCCGACAGGACCCGACAGAGCCCGACAGGGCCCGACAGAGCCCAGTAGAGCCCGAGAGAGCCCGACAGAGCCCGACAGAGCCCGACAGAGCCCGACAGAGCCCAGTAGAGCCCGACAGAGCCCGACAGAGCCCAGTAGAGCCCAGTAGAGCCCGACAGAGCCCGACAGAGCCCGACAGAGCCCGACAGAGCCCGACAGGGCCCGACAGGGCCCAGTAGCGCCCGACAGAGCCCGACAGAGCCCGACAGAGCCCGACAGGGCCCAGTAGAGCCCGACAGAGCCCGACAGAGCCCGACAGAGCCCGACAGAGCCCGACAGAGCCCGACAGAGCCCAGTAGAGCCCGACAGAGCCCGACAGAGCCCGACAGAGCCCGACAGAGCCCGACAGGGCCCAGTAGAGCCCGACAGAGCCCGACAGGGCCCGACAGTGCCCGACAGAGCCCGACAGGGCCCAGTAGAGCCCGTCAGAGCCCGACAGGGCCCGACAGGGCCCAGTAGAGCCCGACAGAGCCCGACAGAGCCCAGTAGAGCCCAGTAGAGCCCGACAGAGCCCGACAGAGCCCGACAGGGCCCGACAGGGCCCGACAGGGCCCGACAGGGCCCGACAGAGGCCAGTAGAGCCCCACAGAGCCCGACAGAGCCCGGCAGAGCCCGACAGAGCCCGACAGAGCCCGACAGGGCCCGACAGGGCCCGACAGGGCCCGACAGGGCCCAACAGAGCCCGACAGGGCCCGACAAAGCCCGACAGGGCCCAGTAGAACCCGACAGAGCCCGACAGAGCCCGACAGAGCCCAGTAGAGCCCGACAGAGCCCGACAGAGCCCGACAGAGCCCGACAGGGCCCGACAGGGCCCGACAGGGCCCGACAGGGCCCAGTAGAGCCCGACAGAGCCCGACAGAGCCCGACAGAGCCCGACAGAGCCCGACAGAGCCCGACAGAGCCCGACAGGGCCCAGTAGAGCCCGACAGAGCCCGACAGAGCCCGACAGAGCCCGACAGGGCCCAGTAGAGCCCGACAGAGCCCGACAGAGCCCGACAGAGCCTGACAGGGCCCGACAGGGCCCGACAGGGCCCGACAGGGCCCAGTAGAGCCCGACAGAGCCCGACAGGGCCCGACAGGGCCCAGTAGAGCCCGACAGAGCCCGACAGAGCCCGACAGGGCCCGACAGGGCCCGACAGGGCCCGACAGGGCCCGACAGAGCCCGACAGAGCCCGACAGAGCCCAGTAGAGCCCGACAGAGCCCAGTAGAGCCCGACAGAGCCCGACAGAGCCCGACAGAGCCCGACAGAGCCCGACAGAGCCCAGTAAAGCCCGACAGAGCCCGACAGAGCCCGACAGAGCCCGACAGGGCCCGACAGGGCCCGACAGGGCCCGACAGGGCCCAGTAGAGCCCGACAGGGCCCAGTAGAGCCCGACAGGGCCCAGTAGAGCCCGACAGAGCCCGACAGAGCCCGACAGAGCCCGACAGAGCCCAGTAGAGCCCGACAGAGCCCGACAGAGCCCGACAGAGCCCGACAGAGCCCGACAGGGCCCAGTAGAGCCCGACAGAGCCCGACAGAGCCCGACAGAGCCCGACAGGGCCCGACAGGGCCCGACAGGGCCCGACAGGGCCCGACAGGGCCCGACAGAGCCCGACAGGGCTCGACAGAGCCCCACAGAGCCCGACAGGGCCCGACAGGGCCCAGTAGAGCCCGACAGAGCCCGACAGGGCCCGACAGGGCCCGACAGGGCCCAGTAGAGCCCGACAGAGCCCGACAGAACCCGACAGGGCCCGACAGAGCCCAACAGAGCCCGACAGGGCCCAGTAGAGCCCGACAGAGCCCGACAGAGCCCGACAAAACCCGACAGGGCCCGATAGAGCCCGACAGGGCCCGACAGGGCCCGACAGAGCACGACAGAGCCCGACAGAGCCCAGTAGAGCCCGACAGAGCCCAGTAGAGCCCGACAGAGCCCGACAGAGCCCAGTAGAGCCCAGTAGAGCCCCACAGAGCCCAGCAGAGCCCGACAGAGCCCGACAGAGCCCGACAGAGCCCGACAGAGCCCGACAGGGCCCGACAGGGCCCGACAGAGCCCGACAGGGCCCGACAGAGCCCGACAGGGCCCAGTAGAACCCGACAGAGCCCGACATAGCCCGACAGAGCCCGACAGGGCCCGACAGGGCCCAGTAGAGCCCGACAGGGCCCAGTAGAGCCCGACAGAGCCCGACAGAGCCCGACAGAGCCCAGTAGAGCCCGACAGAGCCCGACAGAGCCCGACAGAGCCCGACAGAGCCCGACAGAGCCCGACAGAGCCCGACAGGGCCCAGTAGAGCCCGACAGAGCCCGACAGAGCCCGACAGAGCCCGACAGAGCCCGACAGGGCCCGACAGGGCCCGACAGGGCCCGACTGTGCCGACAGAGCCCGACAGGGCTCGACAGAGCCCGACAGGGCCCGACAGGGCCCAGTAGAGCCCGACAGAGCCCGACAGGGCCCGACAGGGCCCAGTAGAGCCCGACAGAGCCCGACAGGGCCCGACAGGGCCCGACAGGGCCCGACAGGGCCCGACAGGGCTCAGTAGAGCCCGACAGAGCCCGACAGAGCCCGACAGAGCCCGACAGAGCCCAGTAGAGCCCGACAGAGCCCAGTAGAGCCCGACAGAGCCCAGTAGAGCCCGACAGAGCCCGACAGAGCCCGACAGAGCCCAGTAAAGCCCGACAGAGCCCGACAGAGCCCGACAGGGCCCGACAGAGCCCGACAGAACCCGACAGGGCCCGACAGGGCCCAGTAGAGCCCGACAGGGCCCAGTAGAGCCCAGTAGAGCCCAGTAGAGCCCGACAGAGCCCGACAGAGCCCGACAGGCCCGACAGGGCCCAGTAGAGCCCGACAGAGCCCGACAGAGCCCAGTAGAGCCCAGTAGAGCCCGACAGAACCCGACAGAGCCCGACAGAGCCCGACAGAGCCCGACAGAGCCCGACAGAGCCCGACAGAGACCAGTTGAGCCCGACAGAGCCCGACAGAGCCCGACAGAGCCCGACAGGGCCCGACAGGGCCCGACAGGGCCCGACAGGGCCCAGTAGAGCCCGACAGAGCCCGACAGAGCCCGACAGGGCCCGACAGGGCCCGACAGAGCCCGACAGGGCCCGACAGAGCCCGACAGGGCCCGACAGAGCCCGACAGAGCCCGACAGAGCCCGACAGGGCCCAGTAGAGCCCAGTAGAGCCCGACAGAGCCCAGTAGAGCCCGACAGAGCCCGACAGGGCCCGACAGGGCCCGACAGGGCCCGACAGAGCCCAGTAGAGCCCGACAGAGCCCGACAGAGCCCGACAGAGCCCGACAGGGCCCGACAGGGCCCAGTAGAGCCCGACAGAGCCCGACAGAGCCCGACAGAGCCCGACAGAGCCCAGTTTAGCCCAGTAGAGCCCGACAGAGCCCGACAGAGCCCGACAGAGCCCGACAGAGCCCGACAGGGCCCAGTAGAGCCCGACAGAGCCTGACAGGGCCCGATAGAGCCCGACAGAGCCCGACAGGGCCCGACAGGGCCCGACAGGCCCGACAGGGCCCAGTAGAGCCTGACAGAGCCCGACAGAGCCCGACAGAGCCCGACAGGGCCCGACAGGGCCCGACAGGGCCCAGTAGAGGCCGACAGAGCCCGACAGAGCCCGACAGAGCCCAGTAGAGCCCAGTAGAGCCCGACAGAGCCCGACAGAGCCCGACAGAGCCCGACAGAGCCCGACAGGGCCCGACAGGGCCCGACAGGGCCCGACAGGGCCCGACAGGGCCCAGTAGAGCCCGACAGAGCCCGACAGGGCCCGACAGGGCCCGACAGAGCCCAGTAGAGCCCGACAGAGCCCGACAGAGCCCGACAGAGCCCGACAGAGCCCGACAGGGCCCGACAGAGCCCAGTAGAGCCCGAGAGAGCCCGACAGAGCCCGACAGAGCCCGACAGAGCCCGACAGGGCCCAGTAGAGCCCGACAGAGCCCGACAGAGCCCAGTAGAGCCCAGTAGAGCCCGACAGAGCCCGACAGAGCCCGACAGAGCCCGACAGGGCCCGACAGGGCCCAGTAGCGCCCGACAGAGCCCGACAGAGCCCGACAGGGCCCGACAGGGCCCAGTAGAGCCCGACAGAGCCCGACAGAGCCCGACAGAGCCCAGTAGAGCCCGACAGAGCCCGACAGAGCCCGACAGGGCCCGACAGGGCCCGACAGGGCCCGACAGGGCCCAGTAGAGCCCGACAGAGCCCGACAGAGCCCGACAGTGCCCGACAGAGCCCGACAGGGCCCGACAGGGCCCGACAGGGCCCAGTAGAGGCCCGACAGAGCCCGACAGGGCCCGACAGGGCCCAGTAGAGCCCGACAGAGCCCGACAGAGCCCAGTAGAGCCCAGTAGAGCCCGACAGAGCCCGACAGAGCCCAGTAGAGCCCGACAGAGCCCGACAGGGCCCAGTAGAGCCCGACAGAGCCCGACAGAGCCCAGTAGAGCCCAGTAGAGCCCGACAGAGCCCGACAGAGCCCGACAGAGCCCGACAGAGCCCGACAGAGCCGACAGGGCCCGACAGGGCCCGACAGGGCCCAGTAGCGCCCGACAGAGCCCGACAGAGCCCGACAGAGCCCGACAGGGCCCGACAGGGCCCAGTAGAGCCCGACAGAGCCCGACAGAGCCCAGTAGAGCCCGACAGAGCCCGACAGAGCCCGACAGAGCCCGACAGAGACCAGTTGAGCCCGACAGAGCCCGACAGGGCCCGACAGGGCCCGACAGAGCCCAGTAGAGCCGACAGAGCCCGACAGAGCCCGACAGGGCCCGACAGGGCCCGACAGGGCCCGACAGAGCCCAGTAGAGCCCGACAGAGCCCGACAGAGCCCGCCAGGACCCGACAGAGCCCGACAGGGCCTGACAGAGCCCAGTAGAGCCCGAGAGAGCCCGACAGAGCCCGACAGGGCCCAGTAGAGCCCGACAGAGCCCGACAGAGCCCAGTAGAGCCCAGTAGAGCCCGACAGAGCCCGACAGAGCCCGACAGAGCCCGACAGAGCCCGACAGGGCCCGACAGGGCCCGACAGGGCCCGACAGGGCCCAGTAGCGCCCGACAGGGCCCGACAGGGCCCAGTAGAGCCCGACAGAGCCCGACAGAGCCCGACAGAGCCCAGTAGAGCCCGACAGAGCCCGACAGAGCCCGACAGAGCCCTGTCGGGCCCTGACGGGCTCTGTCGGGCTCTGTCGGGCTCTGTCGGGCTCTGTCGGGCTCTACTGGGCTCTGTCGGGCTCTGTCGGGCTCTGTCGGGCTCTACTGGGCCCTGTCGGGCCCTGTCGGGCGCTACTGGGCCCTGTCGGGCCCTGTCGGGCCCTGTCGGGCCCTGTCGGGCTCTGTCGGGCTCTGTCGGGCTCTGTCGGGCTCTGTCGGGCTCTACTGGGCTCTACTGGGCTCTGTCGGGCTCTGTCGGGCTCTACTGGGCCCTGTCGGGCTCTGTCGGGCTCTCTCGGGCTCTACTGGGCTCTGTCAGGCCCTGTCGGGCTCTGTCGGGTCCTGGCGGGCTCTGTCGGGCTCTGTCGGGCTCTACTGGGCTCTGTCGGGCCCTGTCGGGCCCTGTCGGGCCCTGTCGGGCTCTGTCGGGCTCTGTCGGGCTCTACTGGGCTCTGTCGGGCCCTGTCGGGCCCTGTCGGGCTCTGTCGGGCTCAACTGGTCTCTGTCGGGCTCTGTCGGGCTCTGTCGGGCTCTGTCGGGCTCTACTGGGCTCTGTCGGGCTCTGTCGGGCTCTACTGGGCCCTGTCGGGCCCTGTCGGGCTCTGTCGGGCTCTGTCGGGCTCTGTCGGGCGCTACTGGGCCCTGTCGGGCCCTGTCGGGCCCTGTCGGGCTCTGTCGGGCTCTGTCGGGCTCTGTCGGGCTCTGTCGGGCTCTGTCGGGCTCTACTGGGCTCTACTGGGCTCTGTCGGGCTCTGTCGGGCTCTACTGGGCCCTGTCGGGCTCTGTCGGGCTCTACTGGGCTCTGTCGGGCTCTGTCGGGCTCTACTGGGCTCTACTGGGCTCTGTCGGGCTCTGTCGGGCTCTACTGGGCCCTGTCGGGCCCTGTCGGGCTCTGTCGGGCTCTACTGGGCCCTGTCGGGCCCTGTCGGGCCCTGTCGGGCTCTGTCGGGCACTGTCGGGCTCTGTCGGGCTCTGTCGGGCTCTACTGGGCCCTGTCGGGCCCTGTCGGGCCCTGTCGGGCCCTGTCGGGCTCTGTCGGGCTCTGTCGGGCTCTACTGGGCTCTGTCGGGCTCTGTCGGGCTCTGTCGGGCTCTACTGGGCCCTGTCGGGCCCTGTCGGGCTCTGTCGGGCTCTGTCGGGCGCTACTGGGCCCTGTCGGGCCCTGTCGGGCTCTGTCGGGCTCTGTCGGGCTCTGTCGGGCTCTACTGGGCTCTACTGGGCTCTGTCGGGCTCTGTCGGGCTCTACTGGGCCCTGTCGGGCTCTGTCGGGCTCTGTCGGGCTCTGTCGGGCTCTCTCGGGCTCTACTGGGCTCTGTCGGGCCCTGTCGGGCTCTGTCGGGCTCTGTCGGGCTCTGTCGGGCTCTGTCGGGCTCTACTGGGCTCTGTCGGGCCCTGTCGGGCCCTGTCGGGCTCTGTCGGGCTCTACTGGGCCCTGTCGGGCCCTGTCGGGCCCTGTCGGGCCCTGTCGGGCCCTGTCGGGCTCTGTCGGGCTCTGTCGGGCTCTGTCGGGCTCTGTCGGGCTCTACTGGGCTCTACTGGGCTCTGTCGGGCTCTGTCGGGCTCTGTCGGCCTCTACTGGGCCCTGTCGGGCCCTGTCGGGCCCTGTCGGGCTCTGTCGGGCTCTGTCGGGCTCTGTCAGGCTCTACTGGGCCCTGTCGGGCCCTGTCGGGCCCTGTCGGGCCCTGTCGGGCTCTGTCGGGCTCTATCGGGCCCTGTCAGGCTCTGTCGGGCTCTACTGGGCCCTGTCGGGCTCTGTCGGGCTCTGTCGGGCTCTGTCGGGCTCTGTCGGGCTCTACTGGGCTAAACTGGGCTCTGTCGGGCTCTGTCGGGCTCTGTCGGGCTCTGTCGGGCTCTACTGGGCCCTGTCGGGCCCTGTCGGGCTCTGTCGGGCTCTGTCGGGCTCTGTCGGGCTCTACTGGGCTCTGTCGGGCCCTGTCGGGCCCTGTCGGGCCCTGTCGGGCTCTGTCGGGCTCTACTGGGCTCTGTCGGGCTCTACTGGGCTCTACTGGGCCCTGTCGGGCTCTGTCGGGCTCTGTCGGGCTCTGTCGGGCCCTGTCGGGCTCTGTCGGGCCCTGTCGGGCTCTGTCGGGCCCTGTCGGGCCCTGTCGGGCTCTGTCGGGCTCTGTCGGGCTCTACTGGGCCCTGTCGGGCCCTGTCGGGCCCTGTCGGGCCCTGTCGGGCTCTGTCGGGCTCTGTCGGGCTCTGTCGGGCTCAACTGGTCTCTGTCGGGCTCTGTCGGGCTCTGTCGGGCTCTGTCGGGCTCTGTCGGGCTCTGTCGGGTTCTGTCGGGCTCTACTGGGCTCTACTGGGCTCTGTCGGGCTCTGTCGGGCTCTACTGGGCCCTGTCGGGCCCTGTCGGGCTCTGTCGGGCTCTGTCGGGCTCTACTGGGCTCTACTGGGCTCTACTGGGCCCTGTCGGGCTCTACTGGGCCCTGTCGGGCCCTGTCGGGTTCTGTCGGGCTCTGTCGGGCCCTGTCGGGCTCTGTCGGGCTCTGTCGGGCTTTACTGGGCTCTGTCGGGCTCTGTCGGGCTCTGTCGGGCTCTACTGGGCTCTGTCGGGCTCTACTGGGCTCTGTCGGGCTCTACTGGGCTCTGTCGGGCTCTGTCGGGCTCTGTCGGGCTCTGTCGGGCTCTACTGAGCCCTGTCGGGCCCTGTCGGGCCCTGTCGGGCCCTGTCGGGCCCTGTCGGGCTCTGTCGGGCTCTACTGGGCCCTGTCGGGCCCTGTCGGGCTCTGTCGGGCTCTACTGGGCCCTGTCGGGCCCTGTCGGGCTCTGTCGAGCCCTGTCGGGCTCTGTCGGCACAGTCGGGCCCTGTCGGGCCCTGTCGGGCCCTGTCGGGCTCTGTCGGGCTCTGTCGGGCTCTGTCGGGCTCTGTCGGGCTCTACTGGGCCCTGTCGGGCTCTGTCGGGCTCTGTCGGGCTCTGTCGGGCTCTGTCGGGCTCTGTCGGGCTCTGTCGGGCTCTACTGGGCTCTGTCGGGCTCTGTCGGGCTCTGTCGGGCTCTACTGGGCCCTGTCGGGCTCTACTGGGCCCTGTCGGGCCCTGTCGGGCTCTGTCGGGCTATGTCGGGCTCTGTCGGGTTCTACTGGGCCCTGTCGGGCTCTGTCGGGCCCTGTCGGGCTCTGTCGGGCCCTGTCGGGCCCTGTCGGGCTCTGTCGGGCTCTGTCGGGCTCTGTCGGGCTCTGTCGGGCTCTGCTGGGCTCTGTGGGGCTCTACTGGGCTCTACTGGGCTCTGTCGGGCTCTGTCGGGCTCTACTGGGCTCTGTCGGGCTCTACTGGGCTCTGTCGGGCTCTGTCGTGCTCTGTCGGGCCCTGTCGGGCCCTGTCGGGCTCTATCGGGCCCTGTCGGGTTTTGTCCGGGCTCTGTCGGGCTCTGTCGGGCTCTACTGGGCCCTGTCGGGCTCTGTTGGGCTCTGTCGGGCCCTGTCGGGTTCTGTCGGGCTCTGTCGGGCTCTACTGGGCCCTGTCGGGCCCTGTCGGGCCCTGTCGGGCTCTGTCGGGCTCTACTGGGCCCTGTCGGGCCCTGTCGGGCTCTGTGGGGCTCTGTCGAGCCCTGTCGGGCTCTGTCGGGCCCTGTCGGGCCCTGTCGGGCCCTGTCGGGCCCTGTCGGGCCCTGTCGGGCTCTGTCGGGCTCTGTCGGGCTCTGTCGGGCTCTACTGGGCCCTGTCGGGCTCTGTCGGGCTCTGTCGGGCTCTGTCGGGCTCTGTCGGGCTCTACTGGGCTCTGTCGGGCTCTGTCGGGCTCTGTCGGGCTCTGTCGGGCTCTACTGGGCCCTGTCGGGCTCTACTGGGCCCTGTCGGGCTCTACTGGGCCCTGTCGGGCCCTGTCGGGCCCTGTCGGGCCCTGTCGGGCTCTGTCGGGCTCTGTCGGGCTCTGTCGGGCTTTACTGGGCTCTGTCGGGCTCTGTCGGGCTCTGTCGGGCTCTGTCGGGCTCTGTCGGGCTCTACTGGGCTCTGTCGGGCTCTACTGGGCTCTGTCGGGCTCTGTCGGGCTCTGTCGGGCCCTGTCGGGCCCTGTCGGGCCCTGTCGGGCCCTGTCGGGCTCTGTCGGGCTCTGTCGGGCTCTACTGGGCCCTGTCGGGCCCTGTCGGGCTCTGTCGGGCTCTACTGGGCCCTGTCGGGCCCTGTCGGGCCCTGTCGGGCCCTGTCAGGCTCTGTCGGGCTCTGTCGGGCTCTGTCGGGCTCTACTGGGCCCTGTCGGGCTCTGTCGGGCTCTGTCGGGCTCTGTCGGGCTCTACTGGGCCCTGTCGGGCTCTGTCGGGCTCTGTCGGGCTCTGTCGGGCTCTGTCGGGCTCTGTCGGGCTCTGTCGGGCTCTACTGGGCCCTGTCGGGCCCTGTCGGGCCCTGTCGGGCCCTGTCGGGCTCTGTCGGGCTCTGTCGGGCTCTGTCGGGCTCTACTGGGCTCTGTCGGGCTCTGTCGGGCTCTGTCGGGTTCTACTGGGCCCTGTCGGGCTTTGTCGGGCCCTGTCGGGCTCTGTTGGGCCCTGTCGGGCCCTGTCGGGCCCTGTCGGGCCCTGTCGGGCTCTGTCGGGCTCTGTCGGGCTCTGCCGGGCTCTGTCGGGCTCTGTGGGGCTCTACTGGCCTCTGTCGGGCCCTGTCGGGCCCTGTCGGGCCCTGTCGGGCCCTGTCGGGCTCTGTCGGGCTCTGTCGGGCTCTACTGGGCTCTACTGGGCTCTGTCGGGCTCTGTCGGGCTCTACTGGGCCCTGTCGGGCCCTGTCGGGCTCTGACGGGCTCTACTGGGCCCTGTCGGGCTCTGTCGGGCACTGTCGGGCCCTGTCGGGCTCTGTCGGGCTCTACTGGGCCCTGTCGGGCTCTGTCGGGCTCTGTCGGGCTCTGTCGGGCTCTGTCGGGCTCTACTGGGCTCTGTCGGGCTCTGTCGGGCTCTGTCGGGCTCTGTCGGGCTCTGTCGGGCTCTGTCGGGCTCTACTGGGCCCTGTCGGGCTCTGTCGGGCTCTGTCGGGCTCTGTCGGGCGCTACTGGGCCCTGTCGGGCCCTGTCGGGCTCTGTCGGGCTCTGTCGGGCTCTGTCGGGCTCTGTCGGGCTCTACTGGGCTCTACTGGGCTCTGTCGGGCTCTGTCGGGCTCTACTGGGCTCTGTCGGGCTCTGTCGGGCTCTGTCGGGCTCTGTCGGGCTCTCTCGGGCTCTACTGGGCTCTGTCGGGCCCTGTCGGGCTCTGTCGGGTCCTGTCGGGCTCTGTCGGGCTCTGTCGGGCTCTACTGGGCTCTGTCGGGCCCTGTCGGGCCCTGTCGGGCTCTGTCGGGCTCTACTGGGCCCTGTCGGGCCCTGTCGGGCCCTGTCGGGCCCTGTCGGGCCCTGTCGGGCTCTGTCGGGCTCAACTGGTCTCTGTCGGGCTCTGTCGGGCTCTGTCGGGCTCTGTCGGGCTCTGTCGGGCTCTGTCGGGCTCTACTGGGCTCTGTCGGGCTCTGTCGGGCTCTGTCGGGCTCTGTCGGGCTCTGTCGGGCTCTGTCGGGCTCTACTGGGCCCTGTCGGGCCCTGTTGGGCTCTGTCGGGCTCTGTCGGGCGCTACTGGGCCCTGTCGGGCCTGTCGGGCTCTGTCGGGCTCTGTCGGGCTCTACTGGGCTCTACTGGGCTCTGTCGGGCTCTGTCGGGCTCTACTGGGCCCTGTCGGGCTCTGTCGGGCTCTGTCGGGCTCTGTCGGGCTCTACTGGGCTCTGTCGGGCCCTGTCGGGCTCTGTCGGGCCCTGTCGGGCCCTGTCGGGCTCTGTCGGGTCCTGTCGGGCTCTGTCGGGCTCTACTGGGCCCTGTCGGGCCCTGGCGGGCCCTGGCGGGCTCTACTGGGCCCTGTCGGGCCCTGTCGGGCCCTGTCGGGCCGTGTCGGGCCGTGTCGGGCTCTGTCGGGCTCTGTCGGGCTCTGTCGGGCTCTGTCGGGCTCTGTCGGGCTCTACTGGGCTCTGTCGGGCTCTACTGGGCTCTACTGGGCTCTGTCGGGCTCTGTCGGGCTCTGTCGGGCTCTGTCGGCCTCTACTGGGCCCTGTCGGGCCCTGTCGGGCACTGTCGGGCTCTGTCGGGCTCTGTCGGGCTCTGTCAGGCTCTACTGGGCCCTGTCGGGCCCTGTCGGGCCCTGTCGGGCCCTGTCGGGCTCTGTCGGGCCCTGTCGGGCCCTGTCGGGCCCTGTCGGGCCCTGTCGGGCTCTGTCGGGCTCTATCGGGCCCTGTCAGGCTCTGTCGGGCTTTACTGGGCCCTGTCGGGCTCTGTCGGGCTCTGTCGGGCTCTGTCGGGCTCTACTGGGCTAAACTGGGCTCTGTCGGGCTCTGTCGGGCCCTGTCGGGCCCTGTCGGGCCCTGTCGGGCCCTGTCGGGCTCTGTCGGGCTCTGTCGGGCTCTGTCGGGCTCTACTGGGCTCTGTCGGGCTCTGTCGGGCCCTGTCGGGCCCTGTCGGGCTTTGTCGGGCTCTACTGGGCTCTGTCGGGCTCTACTGGGCTCTACTGGGCCCTGTCGGGCTCTACTGGGCCCTGTCGGGCCCTGTCGGGCTCTGTCGGGCTCTGTCGGGCTCTACTGGGCCCTGTCGGGCCCTGTCGGGCTCTGTCGGGCTCTGTCGGGCTCTGTCGGGCTCTACTGGGCCCTGTCGGGCCCTGTCGGGCTCTGTCGGGCTCTGTCGGGCTCTGTCGGGCTCTGTCGGGCTCTGTCGGGCTCTGTCGGGCTCTACTGGGCTCTGTCGGGCTCTGTCGGGCTCTGTCGGGCTCTGTCGGGCTCTACTGGGCCCTGTCGGGCCCTGTCGGGCTCTGTCGGGCTCAACTGGTCTCTGTCGGGCTCTGTCGGGATCTGTCGGGCTCTGTCGGGCTCTGTCGGGCTCTGTCGGGCTCTACTGGGCTCTACTGGGCTCTGTCGGGCTCTACTGGGCCCTGTCGGGCCCTGTCGGGCTCTGTCGGGCCCTGTCGGGCTCTACTGGGCCCTGTCGGGCCCTGTCGGGCCCTGTCGGGCCCTCTCGGGCCCTGTCGGGCTCTGTCGGGCTCTGTCGGGCTCTGCCGGGCTCTGTCGGGCTCTGTGGGGCTCTACTGGCCTCTGTCGGGCCCTGTCGGGCCCTGTCGGGCCCTGTCGGGCCCTGTCGGGCTCTGTCGGGCTCTGTCGGGCTCTACTGGGCTCTACTGGGCTCTGTCGGGCTCTGTCGGGCTCTGTCGGGCTCTGTCGGGCTCTACTGGGCCCTGTCGGGCCCTGTCGGGCTCTGTCGGGCCCTGTCGGGCCCTGTCGGGCTCTATCGGGCTCTGTCGGGCACTGTCGGGCTCTGTCGGGCTCTGTCGGGCTCTACTGGGCCCTGTCGGGCCCTGTCGGGCCCTGTCGGGCTCTGTCGGGCTCTACTGGGCTCTGTCGGGCTCTGTCGGGCTCTGTCGGGCTCTACTGGGCCCTGTCGGGCTCTGTCGGGCTCTGTCGGGCTCTGTCGGGCGCTACTGGGCCCTGTCGGGCTCTGTCGGGCCTGTCGGGCTCTGTCGGGCTCTGTCGGGCCCTGTCGGGCTCTGTCGGGCTCTGTCGGGCTCTGTCGGGCTCTGTCGGGCTCTACTGGGCTCTACTGGGCTCTGTCGGGCTCTGTCGGGCTCTACTGGGCCCTGTCGGGCTCTGTCGGGCCCTGTCGGGCCCTGTCGGGCTCTGTCGGGCCCTGTCGGGCTCTGTCGGGTCCTGTCGGGCTCTGTCGGGCTCTGTCGGGCTCTACTGGGCCCTGTCGGGCCCTGTCGGGCCCTGTCGGGCCCTGTCGGGCTCTGTCGGGCTCTGTCGGGCCCTGTCGGGCCCTGTCGGGCCCTGTCGGGCTCTGTCGGGCTCTGTCGGGCTCTGTCGGGCTCTGTCGGGCTCTACTGGGCTCTACTGGGCTCTGTCGGGCTCTGTCGGGCTCTGTCGGGCTCTGTCGGCCTCTACTGGGCCCTGTCGGGCCCTGTCGGGCCCTGTCGGGCTCTGTCGGGCTCTGTCGGGCTCTGTCAGGCTCTACTGGGCCCTGTCGGGCCCTGTCGGGCCCTGTCGGGCCCTGTCGGGCTCTGTCGGGCTCTGTCAGGCTCTACTGGGCCCTGTCGGGCATTGTCGGGCCCTGTCGGGCCCTGTCGGGCCCTGTCGGGCCCTGTCGGGCTCTGTCGGGCTCTATCGGGCCCTGTCAGGCTCTGTCGGGCTCTACTGGGCCCTGTCGGGCTCTGTCGGGCTCTGTCGGGCTCTGTCGGGCTCTACTGGGCTAAACTGGGCTCTGTCGGGCCCTGTCGGGCCCTGTCGGGCCCTGTCGGGCCCTGTCGGGCCCTGTCGGGCCCTGTCGGGCTCTGTCGGGCTCTGTCCGGCTCTGTCGGGCTCTGTCGGGCTCTACTGGGCTCTGTCGGGCTCTGTCGGGCCCTGTCGGGCCCTGTCGGGCTTTGTCGGGCTCTACTGGGCTCTGTCGGGCTCTACTGGGCTCTACTGGGCCCTGTCGGGCTCTGTCGGGCTCTGTCGGGCTCTGTCGGGCTCTGTCGGGCTCTGTCGGGCTCTGTCGGGCTCTGTCGGGCTCTACTGGGCTCTGTCGGGCTCTGTCGGGCTCTGTCGGGCTCTGTCGGGCTCTGTCGGGCTCTGTCGGGCTCTACTGGGCTCTGTCGGGCCCTGTCGGGCCCTGTCGGGCCCTGTCGGGCTCTGTCGGGCCCTGTCGGGTTCTGTCGGGCTCTGTCGGGCTCTACTGGGCCCTGTCGGGCTCTGTCGGGCTCTGTCGGGCTCTGCTGGGTCCTGTCGGGCTCTGTCGGACTCTGTCGGACTCTGTCGGGCTCTGTCGGGCTCTGTCGGGCTCTGTCGGGCTCTGTCGGGCTCTGTCGGGCTCTACTGGGCCCTGTCGGGCTCTGTTGGGCTCTGTCGGGCTCTACTGGGCTCTGTCGGGCTCTGTCGGGCTCTACTGGGCTAAACTGGGCCCTGTCGGGCCCTGTCGGGCCCTGTCGGGCCCTGTCGGGCTCTGTCGGGCTCTGTCGGGCTCTGTCGGGCTCTACTGGGCTCTGTCGGGCTCTGTCGGGCTCTGTCGGGCTCTGTCGGGCTCTACTGGGCCCTGTCGGGCTCTGTCGGGCTCTGTCGGGCCCTGTGAGGCTCTGTCGGGCTCTGTCGGGCTCTGTCGGGCTCTGTCGGGCTCTGTCGGGCTCTGTCGGGCTCTACTGGGCTCTACTGGGCTCTACTGGGCCCTGTCGGGCTCTACTGGGCCCTGTCGGGCCCTGTCGGGCTCTGTCGGGCTCTGTCGGGCTCTGTCGGGCTCTGTCGGGCTTTACTGGGCTCTGTCGGGCTCTGTCGGGCTCTGTCGGGCTCTGTCGGGCTCTGTCGGGCTCTGTCGGGCTCTACTGGGCTCTGTCGGGCTCTGTCGGGCTCTGTCGGGCTCTGTCGGGCTCTACTGGGCTCTGTCGGGCTCTGTCGGGCCCTGTCGGGCCCTGTCGGGCCCTGTCGGGCTCTGTCGGGCCCTGTCGGGCTCTGTCGGGCTCTGTCGGGCTCTGTCGGGCTCTACTGGGCCCTGTCGGGCCCTGTCGGGCTCTGTCGGGCTCTACTGGGCCCTGTCGGGCCCTGTCGGGCTCTGTCGGGCACAGTCGGGCCCTGTCGGGCCCTGTCGGGCCCTGTCGGGCCCTGTCGGGCTCTGTCGGGCCCTGTCGGGCCCTGTCGGGCTCTGTCGGGCTCTGTCGGGCTCTGTCGGGCTCTGTCGGGCTCTGTCGGGCTCTACTGGGCCCTGTCGGGCTCTGTCGGGCTCTGTCGGGCCCTGTCGGGCTCTGTCGGGCTCTACTGGGCCCTGTCGGGCCCTGTCGGGCCCTGTCGGGCTCTGTCGGGCTCTACTGGGCTCTGTCGGGCTCTGTCGGGCTCTGTCGGGCTCTACTGGGCCCTGTCGGGCTCTGTCGGGCTCTGTCGGGCTCTGTCGGGCGCTACTGGGCCCTGTCGGGCCCTGTCGGGCTCTGTCGGGCCCTGTCGGGCTCTGTCGGGCTCTGTCGGGCCCTGTCGGGCTCTGTCGGGCTCTGTCGGGCTCTGTCGGGCTCTACTGGGCCCTGTCGGGCTCTGTCGGGCTCTGTCGGGCCCTGTCGGGCCCTGTCGGGCTCTGTCGGGCCCTGTCGGGCTCTGTCGGGTCCTGTCGGGCTCTGTCGGGCTCTGTCGGGCTCTACTGGGCCCTGTCGGGCCCTGTCGGGCCCTGTCGGGCTCTGTCGGGCCCTGTCGGGCCCTGTCGGGCCCTGTCGGGCTCTGTCGGGCTCTGTCGGGCTCTGTCGGGCTCTACTGGGCTCTACTGGGCTCTACTGGGCTCTGTCGGGCTCTGTCGGGCTCTGTCGGGCTCTGTCGGCCTCTACTGGGCCCTGTCGGGCCCTGTCGGGCCCTGTCGGGCTCTGTCGGGCTCTGTCGGGCTCTGTCAGGCTCTACTGGGCCCTGTCGGGCCCTGTCGGGCCCTGTCGGGCCCTGTCGGGCCCTGTCGGGCTCTGTCGGGCTCTGTCAGGCTCTACTGGGCCCTGTCGGGCATTGTCGGGCCCTGTCGGGCCCTGTCGGGCCCTGTCGGGCTCTGTCGGGCTCTATCGGGCCCTGTCAGGCTCTGTCGGGCTCTACTGGGCCCTGTCGGGCTCTGTCGGGCTCTGTCGGGCTCTGTCGGGCTCTACTGGGCTAAACTGGGCTCTGTCGGGCCCTGTCGGGCTCTGTCGGGCCCTGTCGGGCCCTGTCGGGCCCTGTCGGGCCCTGTCGGGCTCTGTCGGGCTCTGTCGGGCTCTACTGGGCTCTGTCGGGCTCTGTCGGGCCCTGTCGGGCCCTGTCGGGCTTTGTCGGGCTCTACTGGGCTCTGTCGGGCTCTACTGGGCTCTACTGGGCCCTGTCGGGCTCTGTCGGGCTCTGTCGGGCTCTGTCGGGCTCTGTCGGGCTCTGTCGGGCTCTGTCGGGCTCTACTGGGCTCTGTCGGGCTCTGTCGGGCTCTGTCGGGCTCTGTCGGGCTCTACTGGGCCCTGTCGGGCTCTGTCGGGCCCTGTCGGGCTCTGTCGGGCCCTGTCGGGTTCTGTCGGGCTCTGTCGGGCTCTGTCGGGCTCTACTGGGCCCTGTCGGGCTCTGTCGGGCTCTGTCGGGCTCTGTCGGGCTCTGCTGGGTCCTGTCGGGCTCTGTCGGACTCTGTCGGACTCTGTCGGGCTCTGTCGGGCTCTGTCGGGCTCTGTCGGGCTCTGTCGGGCTCTGTCGGGCTCTACTGGGCCCTGTCGGGCTCTGTCGGGCTCTGTCGGGCTCTACTGGGCTCTGTCGGGCTCTGTCGGGCTCTACTGGGCTAAACTGGGCCCTGTCGGGCCCTGTCGGGCCCTGTCGGGCTCTGTCGGGCTCTGTCGGGCTCTGTCGGGCTCTACTGGGCTCTGTCGGGCTCTGTCGGGCTCTGTCGGGCTCTGTCGGGCTCTACTGGGCCCTGTCGGGCTCTGTCGGGCTCTGTCGGGCCCTGTGAGGCTCTGTCGGGCTCTGTCGGGCTCTGTCGGGCTCTGTCGGGCTCTGTCGGGCTCTGTCGGGCTCTGTCGGGCTCTGTCGGGCTCTACTGGGCTCTACTGGGCTCTACTGGGCCCTGTCGGGCTCTACTGGGCCCTGTCGGGCCCTGTCGGGCCCTGTCGGGTTCTGTCGGGCTCTGTCGGGCTCTGTCGGGCTCTGTCGGGCTCTGTCGGGCTCTGTCGGGCTCTACTGGGCCCTGTCGGGCCCTGTCGGGCTCTACTGGGCCCTGTCGGGCTCTGTCGAGCCCTGTCGGGCCCTGTCGGGCCCTGTCGGGCCCTGTCGGGCCCTGTCGGGCTCTGTCGGGCTCTGTCGGGCTCTGTCGGGCTCTGTCGGGCTCTACTGGGCCCTGTCGGGCTCTGTCGGGCTCTGTCGGGCTCTGTCGGGCTCTGTCGGGCTCTACTGGGCCCTGTCGGGCTCTGTCGGGCTCTGTCGGGCCCTGTCGGGCTCTGTCGGGCTCTGTCGGGCTCTGTCGGGCTTTGTCGGGCTCTGTCGGGCTCTACTGGGCTCTGTCGGGCTCTGTCGGTCTCTGTCGGGCTCTGTTGGGCCCTGTCGGGCCCTGTCGGGCCCTGTCGGGCTCTGTCGGGCTCTGTCGGGCTCTGTCGGGCTCTACTGGGCTCTGTGGGGCTCTACTGGGCTCTGTCGGGCTCTGTCGGGCTCTGTCGGGCTCTGTCGGGCTCTGTCGGGCTCTACTGGGCTCTGTCGGGCTCTGTCGTGCTCTGTCGGGCCCTGTCGGGCCCTGTCGGGCTCTATCGGGCCCTGTCGGGTTTTGTCGGGCTCTGTCGGGCTCTGTCGGGCTCTACTGGGCCCTGTCGGGCTCTGTTGGGCCCTGTCGGGCCCTGTCCGGCCCTGTCGGGCCCTGTCGGGCTCTGTCGGGCTCTGTCGGGCTCTGTCGGGCTCTGTCGGGCTCTGTCGGGGTCTGCTGGGTCCTGTCGGGCTCTGCTGGGTCCTGTCGGGCTCTGTCGGGCTCTGTCGGGCTCTGTCGGGCCCTGTCGGGCCCTGTCGGGCTCTGTCGGGCTCTACTGGGCCCTGTCGGGCTCTGTCGGGCTCTGTCGGGCTCTGTCGGGCTCTGTCGGGCTCTACTGGGCTAAACTGGGCCCTGTCGGGCCCTGTCGGGCCCTGTCGGGCTCTGTCGGGCTCTGTCGGGCTCTGTCGGGCTCTACTGGGCTCTGTCGGGCTCTGTCGGGCTCTGTCGGGCTCTACTGGGCCCTGTCGGGCTCTGTCGGGCTCTGTCGGGCCCTGTGAGGCTCTGTCGGGCTCTGTCGGGCTCTGTCGGGCTCTACTGGGCTCTACTGTGCTCTACTGGGCCCTGTCGGGCTCTACTGGGCCCTGTCGGGCCCTGTCGGGCTCTGTCGGGCTCTGTCGGGCTCTGTCGGGCTTTACTGGGCTCTGTCGGGCTCTGTCGGGCTCTGTCGGGCTCTACCGGGCTCTGTCGGGCTCTGTCGGGCTCTACTGGGCTCTGTCGGGCTCTACTGGGCTCTGTCGGGCTCTGTCGGGCTCTGTCGGGCTCTGTCGGGCTCTGTCGGGCTCTGTCGGGCTCTACTGGGCTCTGTCGGGCTCTACTGGGCTCTGTCGGGCCCTGTCGGGCTCTGTCGGGCCCTGTCGGGTTCTGTCGGGCTCTGTCGGGCTCTGTCGGGCTCTACTGGGCCCTGTCGGGCCCTGTCGGGCCCTGTCGGGCTCTGTCGGGCTCTACTGGGCCCTGTCGGGCTCTGTCGAGCCCTGTCGGGCTCTGTCGGGCACAGTCGGGCCCTGTCGGGCCCTGTCGGGCCCTGTCGGGCCCTGTCGGGCCCTGTCGGGCTCTGTCGGGCTCTGTCGGGCTCTGTCGGGCTCTGTCGGGCTCTGTCGGGCTCTGTCGGGCTCTGTCGGGCTCTACTGGGCCCTGTCGGGCTCTGTCGGGCTCTGTCGGGCTCTGTCGGGCTCTGTCGGGCTCTGTCGGGCTCTGTTGGGCCCTGTCGGGCCCTGTCGGGCTCTGTCGGGCCCTGTCGGGCTCTGTCGGGCTCTACTGGGCCCTGTCGGGCTCTGTCGGGCTCTGCTGGGTCCTGTCGGGCTCTGCTGGGTCCTGTCGGGCTCTGTCGGACTCTGTCGGGCTCTGTCGGGCCCTGTCGGGCTCTGTCGGGCTCTACTGGGCCCTGTCGGGCTCTGTCGGGCTCTGTCGGGCTCTGTCGGGATCTACTGGGCTAAACTGGGCCCTGTCGGGCCCTGTCGGGCCCTGTCGGGCTCTGTCGGGCTCTACTGGGCTCTGTCGGGCTCTGTCGGGCTCTACTGGGCCCTGTCGGGCTCTGTCGGGCTCTGTCGGGCCCTGTGAGGCTCTGTCGGGCTCTGTCGGGCTCTACTGGGCCCTGTCGGGCCCTGTCGGGCTCTACTGGGCTCTACTGGGCTCTGTCGGGCTCTGTCGGGCTCTGTCGGGCCCTGTCGGGCTCTGTCGGGCTCTACTGGGCCCTGTCGGGCCCTGTCGGGCCCTGTCGGGCCCTGTCGGGCTCTGTCGAGCTCTGTCGGGCTCTGTCGGGCTCTGTCGGGCTCTACTCGGCCCTGTCGGGCCCTGTCGGGCCCTGTCGGGCTCTGTCGGGCCCTGTCGGGCCCTGTCGGGCTCTGTCGGGCTCTGTCGGGCTCTACTGGGCTCTACTGGGCTCTGTCGGGCTCTGTCGGGCTCTACTGGGCCCTGTCGGGCCCTGACGGGCTCTGTCGGGCTCTACTGGGCTCTGTCGGGCCCTGTCGGGCCCTGTCGGGCTCTGTCGGGCTCTGTCGGGCTCTACTGGGCTCTGTCGGGCCCTGTCGGGCCCTGTCGGGCTCTATCGGGCTCTGTCGGGCCCTGTCGGGCTCTGTCGGGCTCTACTGGGCTCTGTCGGGCCCTGTCGGGCCCTGTCGGGCTCTGTCGGGCTCTGTCGGGCTCTGTCGGGCTCTTCTGGGCTCTGTCGGGCTCTGTCGGGCTCTGTCGGGCTCTACTGGGCCCTGTCGGGCCCTGTCGGGCCCTGTCGGGCTCTGTCGGGCGCTGTCGGGCTCTACTGGGCTCTGTCGGTCTCTACTGGTCTGTACTGGGCCCTGTCGGGCTCTGTCGGGCTCTGTCGGGCTCTGTCGGGCCCTGTCGGGCCCTGTCGGGCCCTGTCGGGCCCTGTCGGGCCCTGTCGGGCTCTGTCGGGCTCTGTCGGGCTCTGTCGGGCTCTACTGGGCTCTGTCGGGTTCTACTGGGCTCTACTGGGCCCTGTCGGGCTCTGTCGGGCTCTGTCGGGCCCTGTCGGGCTCTGTCGGGCTCTGTCGGGCTCTGTCGGGCCCTGTCGGGCCCTGTCGGGCTCTGTCGGGCTCTGTCGGGCTCTACTGGGCTCTGTCGGGCTCTACTGGGCTCTACTGGGCCCTGTCGGGCTCTGTCGGGCTCTGTCGGGCTCTGTCGGGCTCTGTCGGGCTCTGTCGGGCTCTGTCGGGCTCTGTCGGGCTCTGTCGGGCTCTACTGGGCCCTGTCGGGCCCTGTCGGGCCCTGTCGGGCTCTGTCGGGCCCTGTCGGGCCCTGTCGGGCCCTGTCGGACCCTGTCGGGCTCTGTCGGGCTCTGTCGGGCTCTACTGGGCTCTGTCGGGCTCTACTGGGCCCTGTCGGGCTCTGTCGGGCTCTGTCGGGCTCTGTCGGGCTCTGTCGGGCTCTACTGGGCCCTGTCGGGCCCTCTCGGGCTCTGTCGGGCCCTGTCGGGCTCTGTCGGGCTCTGTCGGGCTCTGTCGGGCTCTGTCGGGCTCTGCTGGGCCCTGTCGGGCCCTGTCGGGCTCTGTCGGGCTCTGTCGGGCTCTGTCGGGCTCTGTCGGGCTCTGTCGGGCTCTGTCGGGCTCAACTGGTCTCTGTCGGGCTCTGTCGGGCTCTGTCGGGCTCTGTCGGGCTCTGTCGGGCTCTGTCGGGCTCTGTCGGGCTCTACTGGGCTCTGTCGGGCTCTGTCGGGCTCTGTCGGGCTCTGTCGGGCTCTACTGGGCCCTGTCGGGCCCTGTCGGGCTCTGTCGGGCTCAACTGGTCTCTGTCGGGCTCTGTCGGGCTCTGTCGGGCTCTACTGGGCTCTACTGGGCTCTACTGGGCTCTGTCGGGCTCTACTGGGCCCTATCGGGCCCTGTCGGGCTCTGTCGGGCTCTGTCGGGCTCTACTGGGCCCTGTCGGGCCCTGTCGGGCTCTGTCGGGCTCTGTCGGGCTCTACTGGGCTCTACTGGGCTCTACTGGGCCCTGTCGGGCTCTGTCGGGCTCTACTGGGCTCTGTCGGGCTCTACTGGGCCCTGTCGGGCCCTGTCGGGCCCTCTCGGGCCCTGTCGGGCTCTGTCGGGCTCTGTCGGGCTCTGCCGGGCTCTGTCGGGCTCTGTGGGGCTCTACTGGCCTCTGTCGGGCCCTGTCGGGCCCTGTCGGGCTCTGTCGGGCTCTGTCGGGCTCTACTGGGCTCTACTGGGCTCTGTCGGGCTCTGTCGGGCTCTACTGGGCCCTGTCGGGCTCTGTCGGGCTCTACTGGGCTCTGTCGGGCCCTGTCGGGCCCTGTCGGGCCCTGTCGGGCTCTGTCGGGCACTGTCGGGCTCTGTCGGGCTCTGTCGGGCTCTACTGGGCCCTGTCGGGCTCTGTCGGGCTCTGTCGGGCTCTGTCGGGCTCTGTCGGGCTCTGTCGGGCTCTACTGGGCCCTGTCGGGCCCTGTCGGGCTCTGTCGGGCTCTGTCGGGCTCTGTCGGGCGCTACTGGGCCCTGTCGGGCCCTGTCGGGCTCTGTCGGGCTCTGTCGGGCTCTGTCGGGCTCTACTGGGCTCTACTGGGCTCTGTCGGGCTCTGTCGGGCTCTACTGGGCCCTGTCGGGCTCTGTCGGGCTCTGTCGGGCTCTCTCGGGCTCTACTGGGCTTTGTCGGGCCCTGTCGGGCTCTGTCGGGTCCTGTCGGGCTCTGTCGGGCCCTGTCGGGCCCTGTCGGGCTCTACTGGGCTCTGTCGGGCCCTGTCGGGCCCTGTCGGGCCCTGTCGGGCTCTACTGGGCTCTGTCGGGCCCTGTCGGGCCCTGTCGGGCCCTGTCGGGCTCTGTCGGGCTCTGTCGGGCTCTACTGGGCTCTGTCGGGCTCTACTGGGCTCTACTGGGCTCTGTCGGGCTCTGTCGGGCTCTGTCGGCCTCTACTGGGCCCTGTCGGGCCCTGTCGGGCCCTGTCGGACTCTGTCGGGCTCTGTCGGGCTCTGTCAGGCTCTACTGGGCCCTGTCGGGCCCTGTCGGGCTCTGTCGGGCTCTGTCGGGCCCTGTCGGGCCCTGTCGGGCCCTGTCGGGCTCTGTCGGGCTCTATCGGGCCCTGTCAGGCTCTGTCGGGCTCTACTGGGCCCTGTCGGGCTTTGTCGGGCTCTGTCGGGCTCTGTCGGGCTCTACTGGGCTAAACTGGGCTCTGTCGGGCTCTGTCGGGCTCTGTCGGGCTCTACTGGGCCCTGTCGGGCCCTGTCGGGCCCTGTCGGGCCCTGTCGGGCTCTGTCGGGCTCTGTCGGGCTCTACTGGGCTCTGTCGGGCTCTGTCGGGCCCTGTCGGGCCCTGTCGGGCTCTGTCGGGCTCTACTGGGCTCTGTCGGGCTCTACTGGGCTCTACTGGGCCCTGTCGGGCTCTGTCGGGCTCTGTCGGGCTCTGTCGGGCTCTGTCGGGCTCTGTCGGGCTCTGTCGGGCTCTGTTGGGCTCTACTGGGCTCTGTCGGGCTCTGTCGGGCTCTGTCGGGCTCTACTGGGCCCTGTCGGGCCCTGTCGGGCTCTGTCGGGCTCTGTCGGGCTCTGTCGGGCTCTGTCGGGCTCTGTCGGGCTCTACTGGGCTCTACTGGGCTCTGTCGGGCTCTACTGGGCCCTGTCGGGCCCTGTCGGGCTCTGTCGGGCTCTGTCGGGCTCTGTCGGGCTCTACTGGGCCCTGTCGGGCCCTGTCGGGCTCTGTCGGGCTCTGTCGGGCTCTACTGGGCTCTACTGGGCTCTACTGGGCCCTGTCGGGCTCTGTCGGGCTCTACTGGGCTCTGTCGGGCTCTACTGGGCCCTGTCGGGCCCTGTCGGGCTCTGTCGGGCTCTGTCGGGCTCTGCCGGGCTCTGTCGGGCTCTGTGGGGCTCTACTGGCCTCTGTCGGGCCCTGTCGGGCCCTGTCGGGCTCTGTCGGGCTCTGTCGGGCTCTGTCGGGCTCTACTGGGCTCTGTCGGGCTCTGTCGGGCCCTGTCAGGCCCTGTCGGGCCCTGTCGGGCCCTGTCGGGCTCTGTCGGGCCCTGTCGGGCTCTGTCGGGCTCTGTCGGGCTCTGTCGGGCTCTACTGGGCCCTGTCGGGCCCTGTCGGGCCCTGTCGGGCTCTGTCGGGCTCTGTCGGGCTCTACTGGGCCCTGTCGGGCTTTGTCGGGCTTTGTCGGGCTCTGTCGGGCTCTGTCGGGCTCTACTGGGCTAAACTGGGCTCTGTCGGGCTCTGTCGGGCTCTGTCGGGCTCTGTCGGGCTCTGTCGGGCTCTACTGGGCCCTGTCGGGCCCTGTCGGGCCCTGTCGGGCTCTGTCGGGCTCTGTCGGGCTCTGTCGGGCTCTGTCGGGCTCTGTCGGGCTCTACTGGGCCCTGTCGGGCTCTGTCGGGCCCTGTCGGGCCCTGTCGGGCTCTGTCGGGCTCTACTGGGCTCTGTCGGGCTCTACTGGGCTCTACTGGGCCCTGTCGGGCTCTGTCGGGCTCTGTCGGGCTCTGTCGGGCTCTACTGGGCTCTGTCGGGCTCTGTCGGGCTCTGTCGGGCTCTGTCGGGTTCTACTGGGCCCTGTCGGGCTTTGTCGGGCCCTGTCGGGTTCTGTCGGGCTCTGTCGGGCTCTGTCGGGCTCTACTGGGCCCTGTCGGGCCCTGTCGGGCCCTGTCGGGCCCTGTCGGGCTCTGTCGGGCTCTGTCGGGCTCTACTGGGCCCTGTCGGGCCCTGTCGGGCCCTGTCGGGCTCTGTCGGGCTCTGTCGAGCCCTGTCGGGCCCTGTCGGGCCCTGTCGGGCCCTGTCGGGCCCTGTCGGGCCCTGTCGGGCTCTGTCGGGCCCTGTCGGGCCCTGTCGGGCTCTGTCGGGCTCTGTCGGGCTCTACTGGGCTCTGTCGGGCTCTACTGGGCTCTACTGGGCTCTGTCGGGCTCTGTCGGGCTCTGTCGGCCTCTACTGGGCCCTGTCGGGCCCTGTCGGACTCTGTCGGGCTCTGTCGGGCTCTGTCAGGCTCTACTGGGCCCTGTCGGGCCCTGTCGGGCCCTGTCGGGCCCTGTCGGGCTCTGTCGGGCTCTATCGGGCCCTGTCAGGCTCTGTCGGGCTCTACTGGGCCCTGTCGGGCTTTGTCGGGCTCTGTCGGGCTCTGTCGGGCTCTACTGGGCTAAACTGGGCTCTGTCGGGCTCTGTCGGGCTCTGTGGGGCTCTACTGGGCCCTGTCGGGCCCTGTCGGGCCCTGTCGGGCCCTGTCGGGCTCTGTCGGGCTCTGTCGGGCTCTACTGGGCTCTGTCGGGCTCTGTCGGGCCCTGTCGGGCCCTGTCGGGCTCTGTCGGGCTCTACTGGGCTCTGTCGGGCTCTACTGGGCTCTACTGGGCCCTGTCGGGCTCTGTCGGGCTCTGTCGGGCTCTGTCGGGCTCAACTGGTCTCTGTCGGGCTCTGTCGGGCTCTGTCGGGCTCTGTCGGGCTCTGTCGGGCTCTGTCGGGCTCTACTGGGCTCTGTCGGGCTCTGTCGGGCTCTGTCGGGCTCTGTCGGGCTCTACTGGGCCCTGTCGGGCCCTGTCGGGCTCTGTCGGGCTCTGTCGGGCTCTGTCGGGCTCTGTCGGGCTCTGTCGGGCTCTACTGGGCTCTACTGGGCTCTGTCGGGCTCTACTGGGCCCTGTCGGGCCCTGTCGGGCTCTGTCGGGCTCTGTCGGGCTCTGTCGGGCTCTACTGGGCCCTGTCGGGCCCTGTCGGGCTCTGTCGGGCTCTGTCGGGCTCTACTGGGCTCTACTGGGCTCTACTGGGCCCTGTCGGGCTCTGTCGGGCTCTACTGGGCCCTGTCGGGCCCTCTCGGGCCCTCTCGGGCCCTGTCGGGCTCTGTCGGGCTCTGTCGGGCTCTGCCGGGCTCTGTCGGGCTCTGTGGGGCTCTACTGGCCTCTGTCGGGCCCTGTCGGGCCCTGTCGGGCTCTGTCGGGCTCTGTCGGGCTCTGTCGGGCTCTACTGGGCTCTGTCGGGCTCTGTCGGGCCCTGTCAGGCCCTGTCGGGCCCTGTCGGGCCCTGTCGGGCTCTGTCGGGCCCTGTCGGGTTCTGTCGGGCTCTGTCGGGCTCTGTCGGGCTCTACTGGGCCCTGTCGGGCCCTGTCGGGCCCTGTCGGGCTCTGTCGGGCTCTGTCGGGCTCTACTGGGCCCTGTCGGGCTCTGTCGGGCTCTGTCGGGCTCTGTCGGGCTCTACTGGGCTAAACTGGGCTCTGTCGGGCTCTGTCGGGCTCTGTCGGGCTCTGTCGCGCTCTGTCGGGCTCTACTGGGCCCTGTCGGGCCCTGTCGGGCCCTGTCGGGCTCTGTCGGGCTCTGTCGGGCTCTGTCGGGCTCTGTCGGGCTCTACTGGGCTCTGTCGGGCTCTGTCGGGCCCTGTCGGGCCCTGTCGGGCTCTGTCGGGCTCTACTGGGCTCTGTCGGGCTCTACTGGGCTCTACTGGGCCCTGTCGGGCTCTGTCGGGCTCTGTCGGGCTCTGTCGGGCTCTGTCGGGCTCTGTCGGGCTCTACTGGGCTCTGTCGGGCTCTGTCGGGCTCTGTCGGGCTCTGTCGGGCTCTGTCGGGTTCTACTGGGCCCTGTCGGGCTTTGTCGGGCCCTGTCGGGTTCTGTCGGGCTCTGTCGGGCTCTACTGGGCCCTGTCGGGCCCTGTCGGGCCCTGTCGGGCTCTGTCGGGCTCTGTCGGGCTCTGTCGGGCTCTACTGGGCCCTGTCGGGCCCTGTCGGGCTCTGTCGGGCTCTGTCGAGCCCTGTCGGGCCCTGTCGGGCCCTGTCGGGCCCTGTCGGGCTCTGTCGGGCTCTGTCGGGCTCTGTCGGGCTCTGTCGGGCTCTGTCGGGCTCTGTCGGGCTCTGTCGGGCTCTACTGGGCCCTGTCGGGCCCTGTCGGGCCCTGTCGGTCTATGTCGGGCTCTGTCGGGCTCTACTGGGCTCTGTCGGGCTCTGTCGGGCTCTGTCGGGTTCTACTGGGCCCTGTCGGGCTTTGTCGGGCCCTGTCGGGCTCTGTTGGGCCCTGTCGGGCCCTGTCGGGCCCTGTCGGGCTCTGTCGGGCTCTGTCGGGCTCTGTCGGGCTCTACTGGGCTCTGTGGGGCTCTACTGGGCTCTACTGGGCTCTACTGGGCTCTGTCGGGCTCTGTCGGGCTCTGTCGGGCTCTGTCGGGCTCTGTCGGGCTCTGTCGGGCTCTACTGGGCCCTGTCGGGCTCTGTCGGGCTCTGTCGGGCTCTATCGGGCCCTGTCGGGCTCTGTCGGGCTCTGTCGGGCCCTGTCGGGCTCTACTGGGCCCTGTCGGGCCCTGTCGGGCCCTGTCGGGCCCTGTCGGGCTCTGTCGGGCTCTACTGGGCTCTGTCGGGCTCTGTCGGGCTCTGTCGGGCTCTGTCGGGCTCTGTCGGGCTCTGTCGGGCTCTGCTGGGTCCTGTCGGGCTCTGCTGGGTCCTGTCGGGCTCTGTCGGGCTCTGTCGGGCCCTGTCGGGCTCTGTCGGGCTCTACTGGGCCCTGTCGGGCTCTGTCGGGCTCTGTCGGGCTCTGTCGGGCTCTACTGGGCTAAACTGGGCCCTGTCGGGCCCTGTCGGGCCCTGTCGGGCTCTGTCGGGCTCTGTCGGGCTCTGTCGGGCTCTGTCGGGCTCTGTCGGGCTCTACTGGGCCCTGTCGGGCTCTGTCGGGCTCTGTCGGGCCCTGTGAGGCTCTGTCGGGCTCTGTCGGGCTCTACTGGGCCCTGTCGGGCCCTGTCGGGCCCTGTCGGGCTCTACTGGGCTCTGTCGGGCTCTGTCGGGCTCTGTCGGGCCCTGTCGGGCTCTGTCGGGCTCTACTGGGCCCTGTCGGGCCCTGTCGGGCCCTGTCGGGCCCTGTCGGGCTCTGTCGAGCTCTGTCGGGATCTGTCGGGCTCTGTCGGGCTCTACTGGGCCCTGTCGGGCTCTGTCGGGCTCTGTCGGGCCCTGTCGGGCTCTGTCGGGCTCTGTCGGGCTCTGTCGGGCTCTACTGGGCTCTACTGGGCTCTGTCGGGCTCTGTCGGGCTCTACTGGGCCCTGTCGGGCCCTGTCGGGCCCTGACGGGCTCTGTCGGGCTCTACTGGGCTCTGTCGGGCTCTGTCGGGCCCTGTCGGGCCCTGTCGGGCTCTGTCGGGCTCTACTGGGATCTGTCGGGCTCTGTCGGGCTCTGTCGGGCTCTACTGGGCCCTGTCGGGCCCTGTCGGGCCCTGTCGGGCCCTGTCGGGCTCTGTCGGGCGCTGTCGGGCTCTACTGGGCTCTGTCGGTCTCTACTGGTCTGTACTGGGCCCTGTCGGGCTCTGTCGGGCTCTGTCGGGCTCTGTCGGGCTCTACTGGGCTCTGTCGGGTTCTACTGGGCTCTACTGGGCCCTGTCGGGCTCTGTCGGGCCCTGTCGGGCCCTGTCGGGCCCTGTCGGGCTCTGTCGGGCCCTGTCGGGCCCTGTCGGGCTCTGTCGGGCCCTGTCGGGCTCTGTCGGGCTCTGTCGGGCTCTGTCGGGCTCTGTCGGGCTCTACTGGGCCCTGTCGGGCTCTGTCGGGCTCTGTCGGGCCCTGTCAGGCTCTGTCGGGCTCTGTCGGGCCCTGTCGGGCTCTGTCGGGCTCTGTCGGGCTCTGTCGGGCCCTGTCGGGCTCTGTCGGGCTCTGTCGGGCCCTGTCGGGCTCTGTCGGGCTCTGTCGGGCTCTGTCGGGCTCTGTCGGGCTCTACTGGGCTCTGTCGGGCTCTGTCGGGCTCTGTCGGGCTCTGTCGGGCTCTGTCGGGCTCTACTGGGCCCTGTCGGGCCCTGTCGGGCTCTGTCGGGCTCTGTCGGGCTCTGTCGGGCTCTACTGGGCCTGTCGGGCCCTGTCGGGCTCTGTCGGGCTCTGTCGGGCTCTGTCGGGCTCTACTGGGCTCTACTGGGCTCTGTCGGGCTCTGTCGGGTTCTGTCGGGCTCTGTCGCGCTCTGTCGGGCCCTGTCGGGCTCTGTCGGGCTCTGTCGTGCCCTGTCGGGCCCTGTCGGGCTCTGTCGGGCCCTGTCGGGCCCTGTCGGGCCCTGTCGGGCCCTGTCGGGCTCTGTCGGGCTCTGTCGGGCTCTACTCGGACCTGTCGGGCCCTGTCGGGCCCTGTCGGGCTCTGTCGGGCTCTGTCGGGCTCTGTCAGGCTCTACTGGGCTCTGTCGGGCCCTGTCGGGCTCTGTCGGGCCCTGTCGGGCCCTCTCGGGCTCTGTCGGGCTCTGTCGGGCTCTACTGGGCTCTGTCGGTCTCTGTCGGGCTCTGTCGGGCTCTGTCGGGCCCTGTCGGGCTCTGTCGGGCCCTGTCGGGCCCTGTCGTGCCCTGTCGGGCTCTGTCAGGCTCTGTCGGGCTCTGTCGGGCTCTGTCGGGCTCTACTGGGCCCTGTCGGGCTCTGTCGGGCTCTGTCGGGCCCTGTCGGGCCCTGTCGGGCCCTGTCGGGCTCTGTCGGGCTCTGTCGGGCCCTGTCGGGCCCTGTCGGGCCCTGTCGGGCTCTGTCGGGCTCTACTGGGCTCTGTCGGGCTCTGTCGGGCCCTGTCGGGCTCTGTCGGGCTCTGTCGGGCTCTGTCGGGCTCTGTCGGGCTCTGTCGGGCTCTGTCGGGCTCTACTGGGCTCTGTCGGGTTCTGTCGGGCTCTACTGGGCCCTGTCGGGCCCTGTCGGGCTCTGTCGGGCTCTGTCGGGCCCTGTCGGGCTCTGTCGGGCTCTGTCGGGCTCTGTCGGGCTCTACTGGGCTCTGTCGGGTTCTACTGGGCTCTACTGGGCCCTGTCGGACTCTGTCGAGCTCTGTCGGGCCCTGTCGGGCCCTGTCGGGCCCTGTCGGGCTCTGTCGGGCTCTGTCGGGCTCTGTCGGGCTCTACTGGGCTCTGTCGGGCTCTACTGGTCTCTACTGGGCCCTGTCGGGCTCTGTCGGGCTCTGTCGGGCTCTACTAGGCTCTGTCGGGCCCTGTCGGGCTCTGTCGGGCTCTACTGGGCTCTGTCGGGCTCTGTCGGGCTCTGTCGGGCTCTGTCGGGCTCTGTCGGGCTCTGTCGGGCTCTACTGGGCCCTGTCGGGCCCTGTCGGGCTCTGTCGGGCTCTGTCGGGCTCAACTGGTCTCTGTCGGGCTCTGTCGGGTTCTGTCGGGCTCTGTCGGGCTCTGTCGGGCTCTACTGGGCCCTGTCGGGTCCTGTCGGGCCCTGTCGGGCTCTGTCGGGCTCTGTCGGGCTCTACTGGGCTCTGTCGGGCTCTGTCGGGCCCTGTCGGGCTCTGTCGGGCTCTGTCGGGTTCTGTCGGGCTCTGTCGGGCTCTGTCGGGCTCTGTCGGGCTCTGTCGGGCCCTGTCGGGCCCTGTCGGGCTCTGTCGGGCTCTGTCAGGCTCTGTCGGGCCCTGTCGGGCCCTGTCGGGCCCTGTCGGGCTCTGTCGGGCTCTGTCGGGCTCTGTCGGGCTCTGTCGGGCTCTACTGGGCCCTGTCGGGCTCTGTCAGGCTCTGTCGGGCTCTGTCGGGCCCTGACGGGCTCTGTCGGGCTCTACTGGGCTCTGTCGGGCTCTGTCGGGCTCTGTCGGGCCCTGTCGGGCTCTGTCGGGCTCTGTCGGGCTCTACTGGGCTCTGTCGGGCTCTGTCGGGCCCTGTCGGGCTCTGTCGGGCTCTACTGGGCTCTGTCGGGCCCTGTCGGGCCCTGTCGGGCTCTGTCGGGCTCTGTCGGGCTCTTCTGGGCTCTGTCGGGCTCTGTCGGGCTCTGTCGGGCTCTGTCGGGCTCTACTGGGCCCTGTCGGGCCCTGTCGGGCCCTGTCGGGCTCTGTCGGGCTCTGTCGGGCGCTGTCGGGCTCTACTGGGCTCTGTCGGTCTCTACTGGTCTGTACTGGGCCCTGTCGGGCTCTGTCGGGCTCTGTCGGGCTCTGTCGGGCTCTACTGGGCTCTGTCGGGTTCTACTGGGTTCTACTGGGCCCTGTCGGGCCCTGTCGGGCTCTGTCGGGCCCTGTCGGGCCCTGTCGGGCCCTGTCGGGCCCTGTCGGGCTCTGTCGGGCTCTGTCGGGCCCTGTCGGGCTCTGTCGGGCTCTACTGGGCCCTGTCGGGCTCTGTCAGGCTCTGTCGGGCCCTGACGGGCTCTGTCGGGCTCTACTGGGCTCTGTCGGGCTCTGTCGGGCTCTGTCGGGCCCTGTCGGGCTCTGTCGGGCTCTGTCGGGCTCTACTGGGCTCTGTCGGGCTCTGTCGGGCCCTGTCGGGCTCTGTCGGGCTCTACTGGGCTCTGTCGGGCCCTGTCGGGCCCTGTCGGGCTCTGTCGGGCTCTGTCGGGCTCTTCTGGGCTCTGTCGGGCTCTGTCGGGCTCTGTCGGGCTCTACTGGGCCCTGTCGGGCCCTGTCGGGCCCTGTCGGGCTCTGTCGGGCTCTGTTGGGCGCTGTCGGGCTCTACTGGGCTCTGTCGGTCTCTACTGGTCTGTACTGGGCCCTGTCGGGCTCTGTCGGGCTCTGTCGGGCTCTGTCGGGCTCTACTGGGCTCTGTCGGGTTCTACTGGGTTCTACTGGGCCCTGTCGGGCTCTGTCGGGCTCTGTCGGGCCCTGTCGGGCCCTGTCGGGCCCTGTCGGGCCCTGTCGGGCTCTGTCGGGCTCTGTCGGGCCCTGTCGGGCTCTGTCGGGCTCTGTCGGGCTCTGTCGGGCTCTACTGGGCCCTGTCGGGCCCTGTCGGGCTCTGTCGGGCCCTGTCGGGCTCTGTCGGGCTCTGTCGGGCTGTGTCGGGCTCTGTCGGGCTCTACTGGGCTCTACTGGGCTCTACTGGGCTCTGTCGGGCTCTGTCGGGCTCTGTCGGGCCCTGTCGGGCCCTGTCAGGCTCTGTCGGGCTCTGTCGGGCTCTACTGGGCCCTGTCGGGCTCTGTCGGGCTCTGTCGGGCTCTGTCGGGCCCTGTCGGGCCCTGTCGGGCTCTGTCGGGCTCTACTGGGCCCTGTCGGGCTCTGTCGGGCTCTGTCGGGCTCTACTGGGCCCTGTCGGGCCCTGTCGGGCTCTGTCGGGCTCTGTCGGGCTCTGTCGGGCTCTGTCGGGCTCTGTCGGGCTCTACTGGGCCCTGTCGGGCTCTACTGGGCCCTGTCGGGCTCTACTGGGCCCTGTCGGGCCCTGTCGGGCCCTGTCGGGCTCTGTCGGGCTCTGTCGGGCTCTGTCGGGCTCTGTCGGGTTCTACTGGGCCCTGTCGGGCTCTGTCGGGCTCTGTCGGGCTCTGTCGGGCTCTGTCGGACCCTGTCGGGCTCTGTCGGGCTCTGTCGGGCCCTGTCGGGCCCTGTCGGGCTCTGTCGGGCTCTGTCGGGCTCTGTCGGGCTCTACTGGGCCCTGTCGGGCTCTGTCGGGCTCTGTCGGGCTCTGTCGGGCCCTGTCAGGCTCTGTCGGGCTGTGTCGGGCTCTACTGGGCTCTACTGGGCTCTGTCGGGCTCTGTGGGACTCTACTGGGCCCTGTCGGGCCCTCACGGGCTCTGTCGGGCTCTACTGGGCTCTGTCGGGCTCTGTCGGGCCCTGTCGGGCTCTGTCGGGCTCTGTCGGGCTCTGTCGGGCTCTGTCGGGCCCTGTCGGGCTCTATCGGGCTCTGTCGGGCCCTGTCGGGTTCTGTCGGGCTCTACTGGGCTCTGTCGGGCTCTCTCGGGCCCTGTCGGGCTCTGTCGGGCTCTGTCGGGCTCTGTCGGGCTCTGTCGGGCTCTGTCGGGCTCTGTCGGGCTCTACTGGGCCCTGTCGGGCTCTGTCGGGCTCTGTCGGGCCCTGTCGGGCTCTGTCGGGCCCTGTCGGGCCCTGTCGGGCCCTGTCGGGCTCTGTCGGGCTCTGTCGGGCGCTGTCGGGCTCTACTGGGCTCTGTCGGTCTCTACTGGTCTGTACTGGGCCCTGTCGGGCTCTGTCGGGCTCTGTCGGGCTCTGTCGGGCTCTACTGGGCTCTGTCGGGTTCTACTGGGCTCTACTGGGCCCTGTCGGGCCCTGTCGGGCCCTGTCGGGCTCTGTCGGGCTCTGTCGGGCTCTGTCGGGCTCTGTCGGGCCCTGTCGGGCCCTGTCGGGCCCTGTCGGGCTCTGTCGGGCTCTGTCGGGCTCTACTGGGCCCTGTCGGGTTCTGTCGGGCTCTGTCGGGCCCTGTCGGGCTCTGTCGGGCTCTGTCGGGCTCTACTGGGCTCTGTCGGGCTCTGTCGGGCCCTGTCGGGCTCTGTCGGGCTCTACTGGGCTCTGTCGGGCTCTGTCGGGCCCTGTCGGGCTCTGTCGGGCTATGTCGGGCTCTTCTGGCCTCTGTCGGGCTCTGTCGGGCTCTGTCGGGCTCTGTCGGGCTCTACTGGGCCCTGTCGGGCTCTGTCGGGCCCTGTCGGGCCCTGTCGGGCTCTGTCGGGCGCTGTCGGGCTCTACTGGGCTCTGTCGGTCTCTACTGGTCTGTACTGGGCCCTGTCGGGCTCTGTCGGGCTCTGTCGGGCTCTGTCGGGCTCTACTGGGCTCTGTCGGGTTCTACTGGGTTCTACTGGGCCCTGTCGGGCTCTGTCGGGCTCTGTCGGGCCCTGTCGGGCTCTGTCGGGCCCTGTCGGGCCCTGTCGGGCTCTGTCGGGCCCTGTCGGGCTCTGTCGGGCTCTACTGGGCCCTGTCGGGCTCTGTCAGGCTCTGTCGGGCCCTGACGGGCTCTGTCGGGCTCTACTGGGCTCTGTCGGGCTCTGTCGGGCTCTGTCGGGCCCTGTCGGGCTCTACTGGGCCCTGTCGGGCTCTGTCGCGCCCTGTCGGGCTCTGTCGGGCTCTACTGGGCTCTGTCGGGCCCTGTCGGGCCCTGTCGGGCTCTGTCGGGCCCTGTCGGGATCTGTCGGGCTCTTCTGGGCTCTGTCGGGCTCTTCTGGGCTCTGTCGGGCTCTGTCGGGCTCTGTCGGGCTCTGTCGGGCTCTACTGGGCCCTGTCGGGCTCTGTCGGGCCCTGTCGGGCCCTGTCGGGCCCTGTCGGGCTCTGTCGGGCTCTGTCGGGCGCTGTCGGGCTCTACTGGGCTCTGTCGGTCTCTACTGGTCTGTACTGGGCCCTGTCGGGCTCTGTCGGGCTCTGTCGGGCTCTACTGGGCTCTGTCGGGTTCTACTGGGTTCTACTGGGCCCTGTCGGGCTCTGTCGGGCCCTGTCGGGCCCTGTCGGGCCCTGTCGGGCTCTGTCGGGCTCTGTCGGGCTCTGTCGGGCTCTGTCGGGCTCTACTGGGCCCTGTCGGGCTCTGTCGGGCTCTGTCGGGCTCTGTCGGGCCCTGTCGGGCTCTGTCGGGCTCTGTCGGGCTGTGTCGGGCTCTGTCGGGCTCTACTGGGCTCTACTGGGCTCTGTCGGGCTCTGTCGGGCTCTGTCGGGCCCTGTCGGGCCCTGTCGGGCTCTGTCAGGCTCTGTCGGGCTCTGTCGGGCTCTACTGGGCCCTGTCGGGCTCTGTCGGGCTCTGTCGGGCTCTGTCGGGCCCTGTCGGGCCCTGTCGGGCCCTGTCGGGCTCTGTCGGGCTCTGTCGGGCTCTGTCGGGCTCTGTCGGGCTCTGTCGGGCCCTGTCGGGCTCTGTCGGGCTCTGTCGGGCTCTGTCGGGCTCTGTCGGGCTCTGTCGGGCTCTGTCGGGCTCTGTCGGGCTCTGTCGGGCTCTACTGGCTCTGTCGGGCTCTGTCGGGCTCTACTGGGCCCTGTCGGGCCCTGTCGGGCCCTGTCGGGCTCTGTCGGGCTCTGTCGGGCTCTGTCGGGCTCTACTGGGCTCTGTCGGGTTCTACTGGGCTCTACTGGGCCCTGTCGGGCTCTGTCGAGCTCTGTCGGGCCCTGTCGGGCCCTGTCGGGCCCTGTCGGGCCCTGTCGGGCTCTGTCGGGCTCTGTCGGGCTCTGTCGCTCTCTACTGGGCTCTGTCGGGCTCTACTGGTCTCTACTGGGCCCTGTCGGGCTCTGTCGGGCTCTGTCGGGCTCTGTCGGGCTCTGTCGGGCTCTGTCGGGCTCTACTGGGCCCTGTCGGGCCCTGTCGGGCCCTGTCGGGCTCTGTCGGGCTCTGTCGGGCTCAACTGGTCTCTGTCGGGCTCTGTCGGGTTCTGTCGGGCTCTGTCGGGCTCTGTCGGGCTCTACTGGGCCCTGTCGGGCCCTGTCGGGCCCTGTCGGGCCCTGTCGGGCTCTGTCGGGCTCTGTCGGGCCCTGTCGGGCCCTGTCGGGCTCTGTCGGGCTCTGTCGGGCTCAACTGGTCTCTGTCGGGCTCTGTCGGGTTCTGTCGGGCTCTGTCGGGCTCTGTCGGGCTCTACTGGGCCCTGTCGGGTCCTGTCGGGCCCTGTCGGGCTCTGTCGGGCTCTGTCGGGCTCTACTGGGCTCTGTCGGGCCCTGTCGGGCCCTGTCGGGCTCTGTCGGGCTCTGTCGGGTTCTGTCGGGCTCTGTCGGGCTCTGTCGGGCTCTGTCGGGCCCTGTCGGGCCCTGTCGGGCCCTGTCGGGCTCTGTCGGGCTCTGTCAGGCTCTGTCGGCCCTGTCGGGCCCTGTCGGGCCCTGTCGGGCTCTGTCGGGCTCTGTCGGGCTCTGTCGGGCTCTGTCGGGCTCTACTGGGCCCTGTCGGGCTCTGTCAGGCTCTGTCGGGCTCTGTCGGGCCCTGACGGGCTCTGTCGGGCTCTACTGGGCTCTGTCGGGCTCTGTCGGGCTCTGTCGGGCCCTGTCGGGCCCTGTCGGGCTCTGTCGGGCTCTGTCGGGCTCTACTGGGCTCTGTCGGGCTCTGTCGGGCCCTGTCGGGCTCTGTCGGGCTCTACTGGGCTCTGTCGGGCTCTGTCGGGCCCTGTCGGGCTCTGTCGGGCTCTGTCGGGCTCTTCTGGGCTCTGTCGGGCTCTGTCGGGCTCTGTCGGGCTCTGTCGGGCTCTACTGGGCCCTGTCGGGCCCTGTCGGGCCCTGTCGGGCTCTGTCGGGCTCTGTCGGGCGCTGTCGGGCTCTACTGGGCTCTGTCGGGTTCTACTGGTCTGTACTGGGCCCTGTCGGGCTCTGTCGGGCTCTGTCGGGCTCTGTCGGGCTCTACTGGGCTCTGTCGGGTTCTACTGGGTTCTACTGGGCCCTGTCGGGCCCTGTCGGGCTCTGTCGGGCCCTGTCGGGCCCTGTCGGGCCCTGTCGGGCCCTGTCGGGCTCTGTCGGGCTCTGTCGGGCCCTGTCGGGCTCTGTCGGGCTCTACTGGGCCCTGTCGGGCTCTGTCAGGCTCTGTCGGGCCCTGACGGGCTCTGTCGGGCTCTACTGGGCTCTGTCGGGCTCTGTCGGGCTCTGTCGGGCCCTGTCGGGCTCTGTCGGGCTCTGTCGGGCTCTACTGGGCTCTGTCGGGCTCTGTCGGGCCCTGTCGGGCTCTGTCGGGCTCTACTGGGCTCTGTCGGGCCCTGTCGGGCCTGTCGGGCTCTGTCGGGCTCTGTCGGGCTCTTCTGGGCTCTGTCGGGCTCTGTCGGGCTCTGTCGGGCTCTACTGGGCCCTGTCGGGCCCTGTCGGGCCCTGTCGGGCCCTGTCGGGCTCTGTCGGGCTCTGTTGGGCGCTGTCGGGCTCTACTGGGCTCTGTCGGTCTCTACTGGTCTGTACTGGGCCCTGTCGGGCTCTGTCGGGCTCTGTCGGGCTCTGTCGGGCTCTACTGGGCTCTGTCGGGTTTCTACTGGGTTCTACTGGGCCCTGTCGGGCTCTGTCGGGCTCTGTCGGGCCCTGTCGGGCCCTGTCGGGCCCTGTCGGGCCCTGTCGGGCTCTGTCGGGCCCTGTCGGGCCCTGTCGGGCTCTGTCGGGCTCTGTCGGGCTCTGTCGGGCTCTACTGGGCCCTGTCGGGCCCTGTCGGGCTCTGTCGGGCCCTGTCGGGCTCTGTCGGGCTCTGTCGGGCTGTGTCGGGCTCTGTCGGGCTCTACTGGGCTCTACTGGGCTCTACTGGGCTCTGTCGGGCTCTGTCGGGCTCTGTCGGGCCCTGTCGGGCCCTGTCAGGCTCTGTCGGGCTCTGTCGGGCTCTACTGGGCCCTGTCGGGCTCTGTCGGGCTCTGTCGGGCTCTGTCGGGCCCTGTCGGGCCCTGTCGGGCTCTGTCGGGCTCTACTGGGCCCTGTCGGGCTCTGTCGGGCTCTGTCGGGCTCTACTGGGCCCTGTCGGGCCCTGTCGGGCTCTGTCGGGCTCTGTCGGGCTCTGTCGGGCTCTGTCGGGCTCTGTCGGGCTCTACTGGGCCCTGTCGGGCTCTACTGGGCCCTGTCGGGCTCTACTGGGCCCTGTCGGGCCCTGTCGGGCCCTGTCGGGCTCTGTCGGGCTCTGTCGGGCTCTGTCGGGCTCTGTCGGGTTCTACTGGGCCCTGTCGGGCTCTGTCGGGCTCTGTCGGGCTCTGTCGGGCTCTGTCGGACCCTGTCGGGCTCTGTCGGGCTCTGTCGGGCCCTGTCGGGCCCTGTCGGGCTCTGTCGGGCTCTGTCGGGCTCTGTCGGGCTCTACTGGGCCCTGTCGGGCTCTGTCGGGCTCTGTCGGGCTCTGTCGGGCCCTGTCAGGCTCTGTCGGGCTGTGTCGGGCTCTACTGGGCTCTACTGGGCTCTGTCGGGCTCTGTGGGACTCTACTGGGCCCTGTCGGGCCCTCACGGGCTCTGTCGGGCTCTACTGGGCTCTGTCGGGCTCTGTCGGGCCCTGTCGGGCTCTGTCGGGCTCTGTCGGGCTCTGTCGGGCTCTGTCGGGCCCTGTCGGGCTCTATCGGGCTCTGTCGGGCCCTGTCGGGTTCTGTCGGGCTCTACTGGGCTCTGTCGGGCTCTCTCGGGCCCTGTCGGGCTCTGTCGGGCTCTGTCGGGCTCTGTCGGGCTCTGTCGGGCTCTGTCGGGCTCTACTGGGCCCTGTCGGGCTCTGTCGGGCTCTGTCGGGCCCTGTCGGGCTCTGTCGGGCCCTGTCGGGCCCTGTCGGGCCCTGTCGGGCTCTGTCGGGCTCTGTCGGGCGCTGTCGGGCTCTACTGGGCTCTGTCGGTCTCTACTGGTCTGTACTGGGCCCTGTCGGGCTCTGTCGGGCTCTGTCGGGCTCTGTCGGGCTCTACTGGGCTCTGTCGGGTTCTACTGGGCTCTACTGGGCCCTGTCGGGCCCTGTCGGGCCCTGTCGGGCTCTGTCGGGCTCTGTCGGGCTCTGTCGGGCTCTGTCGGGCCCTGTCGGGCCCTGTCGGGCCCTGTCGGGCTCTGTCGGGCTCTGTCGGGCTCTACTGGGCCCTGTCGGGTTCTGTCGGGCTCTGTCGGGCCCTGTCGGGCTCTGTCGGGCTCTGTCGGGCTCTACTGGGCTCTGTCGGGCTCTGTCGGGCCCTGTCGGGCTCTGTCGGGCTCTACTGGGCTCTGTCGGGCTCTGTCGGGCCCTGTCGGGCTCTGTCGGGCTATGTCGGGCTCTTCTGGCCTCTGTCGGGCTCTGTCGGGCTCTGTCGGGCTCTGTCGGGCTCTACTGGGCCCTGTCGGGCTCTGTCGGGCCCTGTCGGGCCCTGTCGGGCTCTGTCGGGCGCTGTCGGGCTCTACTGGGCTCTGTCGGTCTCTACTGGTCTGTACTGGGCCCTGTCGGGCTCTGTCGGGCTCTGTCGGGCTCTGTCGGGCTCTACTGGGCTCTGTCGGGTTCTACTGGGTTCTACTGGGCCCTGTCGGGCTCTGTCGGGCTCTGTCGGGCCCTGTCGGGCTCTGTCGGGCCCTGTCGGGCCCTGTCGGGCTCTGTCGGGCCCTGTCGGGCTCTGTCGGGCTCTACTGGGCCCTGTCGGGCTCTGTCAGGCTCTGTCGGGCCCTGACGGGCTCTGTCGGGCTCTACTGGGCTCTGTCGGGCTCTGTCGGGCTCTGTCGGGCCCTGTCGGGCTCTACTGGGCCCTGTCGGGCTCTGTCGCGCCCTGTCGGGCTCTGTCGGGCTCTACTGGGCTCTGTCGGGCCCTGTCGGGCCCTGTCGGGCTCTGTCGGGCCCTGTCGGGATCTGTCGGGCTCTGTCGGGCTCTGTCGGGCTCTTCTGGGCTCTGTCGGGCTCTGTCGGGCTCTGTCGGGCTCTGTCGGGCTCTACTGGGCCCTGTCGGGCTCTGTCGGGCCCTGTCGGGCCCTGTCGGGCCCTGTCGGGCTCTGTCGGGCTCTGTCGGGCGCTGTCGGGCTCTACTGGGCTCTGTCGGTCTCTACTGGTCTGTACTGGGCCCTGTCGGGCTCTGTCGGGCTCTGTCGGGCTCTACTGGGCTCTGTCGGGTTCTACTGGGTTCTACTGGGCCCTGTCGGGCTCTGTCGGGCCCTGTCGGGCCCTGTCGGGCCCTGTCGGGCCCTGTCGGGCTCTGTCGGGCTCTGTCGGGCTCTGTCGGGCTCTGTCGGGCTCTGTCGGGCTCTACTGGGCCCTGTCGGGCTCTGTCGGGCTCTGTCGGGCCCTGTCGGGCCCTGTCGGGCTCTGTCGGGCTCTGTCGGGCTGTGTCGGGCTCTGTCGGGCTCTACTGGGCTCTACTGGGCTCTGTCGGGCTCTGTCGGGCTCTGTCGGGCCCTGTCGGGCCCTGTCGGGCTCTGTCAGGCTCTGTCGGGCTCTGTCGGGCTCTACTGGGCCCTGTCGGGCCCTGTCGGGCTCTGTCGGGCTCTGTCGGGCCCTGTCGGGCCCTGTCGGGCCCTGTCGGGCTCTGTCGGGCTCTGTCGGGCTCTGTCGGGCTCTGTCGGGCTCTGTCGGGCTCTGTCGGGCTCTGTCGGGCTCTGTCGGGCTCTGTCGGGCTCTACTGGGCTCTGTCGGGCTCTGTCGGGCTCTACTGGGCCCTGTCGGGCCCTGTCGGGCCCTGTCGGGCCCTGTCGGGCTCTGTCGGGCTCTGTCGGGCTCTGTCGGGCTCTACTGGGCTCTGTCGGGTTCTACTGGGCTCTACTGGGCCCTGTCGGGCTCTGTCGAGCTCTGTCGGGCCCTGTCGGGCCCTGTCGGGCCCTGTCGGGCCCTGTCGGGCTCTGTCGGGCTCTGTCGGGCTCTGTCGCTCTCTACTGGGCTCTGTCGGGCTCTACTGGTCTCTACTGGGCCCTGTCGGGCTCTGTCGGGCTCTGTCGGGCTCTGTCGGGCTCTGTCGGGCTCTGTCGGGCTCTACTGGGCCCTGTCGGGCCCTGTCGGGCCCTGTCGGGCTCTGTCGGGCTCTGTCGGGCTCAACTGGTCTCTGTCGGGCTCTGTCGGGTTCTGTCGGGCTCTGTCGGGCTCTGTCGGGCTCTACTGGGCCCTGTCGGGCCCTGTCGGGCCCTGTCGGGCCCTGTCGGGCTCTGTCGGGCCCTGTCGGGCTCTGTCGGGCCCTGTCGGGCCCTGTCGGGCCCTGTCGGGCCCTGTCGGGCCCTGTCGGGCCCTGTCGGGCTCTGTCGGGCTCTGTCGGGTTCTGTCGGGCTCTGTCGGGCTCTGTCGGGCTCTGTCGGGCTCTGTCGGGCTCTGTCGGGCTCTGTCGGGCCCTCTCGGGCCCTGTCGGGCTCTGTCGGGCTCTGTCGGGCTCTGTCAGGCTCTGTCGGGCCCTGTCGGGCCCTGTCGGGCCCTGTCGGGCTCTGTCGGGCTCTGTCGGGCTCTACTGGGCCCTGTCGGGCTCTGTCGGGCCCTGACGGGCTCTGTCGGGCTCTACTGGGCTCTGTCGGGCTCTGTCGGGCCCTGTCGGGCCCTGTCGGGCTCTGTCGGGCTCTGTCGGGCTCTACTGGGCTCTGTCGGGCTCTGTCGGGCTCTGTCGGGCTCTGTCGGGCTCTTCTGGGCTCTGTCGGGCTCTGTCGGGCTCTGTCGGGCTCTGTCGGGCTCTGTCGGGCCCTGTCGGGCCCTGTCGGGCTCTGTCGGGCTCTGTCGGGCTCTGTTGGGCTCTGTCGGGCTCTACTCGGACCCTGTCGGGCCCTGTCGGGCCCTGTCGGGCTCTGTCGGGCTCTGTCAGGCTCTACTGGGCCCTGTCGGGCCCTGTCGGGCCCTGTCGGGCTCTGTCGGGCCCTGTCGGGCCCTCTCGGGCTCTGTCGGGCTCTGTCGGGCTCTGTCGGTCTCTGTCGGGCTCTGTCGGGCTCTGTCGGGCCCTGTCGGGCCCTGTCGGGCTCTGTCGGGCTCTGTCGGGCCCTGTCGGGCCCTGTCGGGCCCTGTCGGGCTCTGTCGGGCTCTGTCGGGCCCTGTCGGGCCCTGTCGGGCCCTGTCGGGCTCTGTCGGGCCCTGTCGGGCTCTGTCGGGCTCTGTCGGGCTCTGTCGGGCTCTGTCGGGCCCTGTCGGGCCCTGTCGGGCTCTGTCGGGCTCTGTCGGGCTCTACTGGGCTCTGTCGGGCTCTGTCGGGCTCTGTCGGGCCCTGTCGGGCTCTGTCGGGCTCTGTCGGGCCCTGTCGGGCTCTGTCGGGCTCTGTCGGGCTCTACTGGGCTCTGTCGGGCTCTGTCGGGCTCTACTGGGCCCTGTCGGGCCCTGTCGGGCCCTGTCGGGCCCTGTCGGGCCCTGTCGGGCCCTGTCGGGCTCTGTCGGGCTCTGTCGGGCTCTGTCGGGCTCTGTCGGGCTCTACTGGGCTCTGTCGGGTTCTACTGGGCTCTACTGGGCCCTGTCGGGCTCTGTCGAGCTCTGTCGGGCTCTGTCGGGCCCTGTCGGGCTCTGTCGGGCCCTGTCGGGCCCTGTCGGGCCCTGTCGGGCTCTGTCGGGCTCTGTCGGGCTCTACTGGGCTCTGTCGGGCTCTAGTGGTCTCTACTGGGCCCTGTCGGGCTCTGTCGGGCTCTGTCGGGCTCTGTCGGGCTCTGTCGGGCTCTACTAGGCTCTGTCGGGCCCTGTCGGGCCCTGTCGGGCCCTGTCGGGCTCTGTCGGGCTCTGTTGGGCTCTGTCGGGCTCTGTCGGGCTCTACTGGGCTTTGTCGGGCTCTGTCGGGCTCTGTCGGGCTCTACTGGGCCCTGTCGGGCTCTGTCGGGCTCTGTCGGGCTCTGTCGGGCTCTGTCGGGCTCTGTCGGGCTCTACTGGGCCCTGTCGGGCTCTACTGGGCCCTGTCGGGCTCTACTGGGCCCTGTCGGGCTCTCTCGGGCCCTGTCGGGCTCTGTCGGGCTCTGTCGGGCTCTGTCGGGCTCTGTCGGGTTCTACTGGGCCCTGTCGGGCTCTGTCGGGCTCTGTCGGGCTCTGTCGGACCCTGTCGGGCCCTGTCGGGCCCTGTCGGGCCCTGTCGGGCTCTGTCGGGCTCTGTCGGGCTCTGTCGGGCTCTACTGGGCCCTGTCGGGCTCTGTCGGGCTCTGTCGGGCTCTGTCGGGCCCTGTCAGGCTCTGTCGGGCTGTGTCGGGCTCTACTGGGCTCTACTGGGCTCTGTCGGGCTCTGTGGGACTCTACTGGGCCCTGTCGGGCCCTGTCGGGCCCTCACGGGCTCTGTCGGGCTCTACTGGGCTCTGTCGGGCTCTGTCGGGCCCTGTCGGGCTCTGTCGGGCTCTGTCGGGCTCTGTCGGGCCCTGTCGGGCTCTATCGGGCTCTGTCGGGCCCTGTCGGGTTCTGTCGGGCTCTACTGGGCCCTGTCGGGCTCTGTCGGGCTCTGTCGGGCTCTGTCGGGCTCTGTCGGGCTCTGTCGGGCTCTGTCGGGCTCTTCTGGGCTCTGTCGGGCTCTGTCGGGCTCTGTCGGGCTCTACTGGGCCCTGTCGGGCTCTGTCGGGCCCTGTCGGGCCCTGTCGGGCTCTGTCGGGCTCTGTCGGGCCCTGTCGGGCCCTGTCGGGCTCTGTCGGGCTCTGTCGGGCGCTGTCGGGCTCTACTGGGCTCTGTCGGTCTCTACTGGTCTGTACTGGGCCCTGTCGGGCTCTGTCGGGCTCTGTCGGGCTCTGTCGGGCTCTACTGGGCTCTGTCGGGTTCTACTGGGCTCTACTGGGCTCTGTCGGGCTCTGTCGGGCCCTGTCGGGCTCTGTCTGGCTCTGTCGGGCTCTGTCGGGCTCTGTCGGGCCCTGTCGGGCTCTGTCGGGCTCTGTCGGGCTCTACTGGGCCCTGTCGGGTTCTGTCGGGCTCTGTCGGGCCCTGTCAGGCTCTGTCGGGCTCTGTCGGGCCCTATCGGGCTCTGTCGGGCTCTACTGGGCCCTGTCGGGCTCTGTCGGGCTCTGTTTGGCCCTGTCGGGCTCTGTCGGGCTCTGTCGGGCTCTGTCGGGCTGTGTCGGGCTCTGTCGGGCTCTACTGGGCTCTACTGGGCTCTGTCGGGCTCTGTCGGGCTCTGTCGGGCTCTGTCGGGCTCTACTGGGCCCTGTCGGGCCCTGTCGGGCTCTGTCGGGCTCTGTCGGGCTCTGTCGGGCTCTACTGGGCCTGTCGGGCCCTGTCGGGCTCTGTCGGGCTCTACTGGGCTCTACTGGGCTCTGTCGGGCTCTGTCGGGCTCTGTCGGGCTCTGTCGCGCTCTGTCGGGCCCTGTCGGGCCCTGTCGGGCTCTGTCGGGCCCTGTCGGGCCCTGTTGGGCCCTGTCGGGCTCTGTCGGGCCCTGTCGGGCTCTGTCGGGCTCTGTCGGGATCTGTCGGGCTCTACTCGGACCTGTCGGGCCCTGTCGGGCCCTGTCGGGCTCTGTCGGGCTCTGTCGGGCTCTGTCAGGCTCTACTGGGCTCTGTCGGGCCCTGTCGGGCCCTGTCGGGCTCTGTCGGGCCCTGTCGGGCCCTGTCGGGCCCTCTCGGGCTCTGACGGGCTCTGTCGGGCTCTACTGGGCTCTGTCGGGCTCTGTCGGGCCCTGTCGGGCCCTGTCGGGCTCTGTCAGGCTCTGTCGGGCTCTGTCGGGCCCTGTCGGGCCCTGTCGGGCCCTGTCGGGCCCTGTCGGGCTCTGTCGGGCTCTGTCGGGCTCTGTCGGGCTCTGTCGGGCTCTGTCGGGCTCTACTGGGCTCTGTCGGGCTCTGTCGGGCTCTGTCGGGCCCTGTCGGGCCCTGTCGGGCTCTGTCGGGCTCTACTGGGCTCTGTCGGGCTCTGTCGGGCTCTACTGGGCCCTGTCGGGCCCTGTCGGGCTCTGTCGGGCTCTGTCGGGCCCTGTCGGGCTCTGTCGGGCTCTGTCGGGCTCTGTCGGGCTCTACTGGGCTCTGTCGGGTTCTACTGGGCTCTACTGGGCCCTGTCGGGCCCTGTCGGGCCCTGTCGGGCTCTGTCGGGCTCTGTCGGGCTCTACTGGGCTCTGTCGGGCTCTACTGGTCTCTACTGGGCCCTGTCGGGCTCTGTCGGGCTCTGTCGGGCTCTGTCGGGCTCTACTAGGCTCTGTCGGGCCCTGTCGGGCCCTGTCGGGCCCTGTCGGGCTCTGTCGGGCTCTGTCGGGCTCTACTGGGCCCTGTCGGGCCCTGTCGGGCTCTGTCGGGCTCTGTCGGGCTCTGTCGGGCTCAACTGGTCTCTGTCGGGCTCTGTCGGGTTCTGTCGGGCTCTGTTGGGCTCTGTCGGGCTCTACTGGGCCCTGTCGGGCTCTCTCGGGCCCTGTCGGGCCCTGTCGGGCTCTGTCGGGCTCTGTCGGGCTCTGTCGGGTTCTGTCGGGCTCTGTCGGGCTCTGTCGGGTTCTACTGGGCTCTGTCGGGCCCTGTCGGGCCCTGTCGGGCTCTGTCGGGCCCTGTCGGGCCCTGTCGGGCCCTGTCGGGCCCTGTCGGGCCCTGTCGGGCCCTGTCGGGCTCTGTCGGGCCCTGTCAGGCTCTGTCGGGCTGTGTCGGGCTCTACTGGGCTCTACTGGGCTCTGTCGGGCTCTGTCGGGCTCTGTCGGGCTCTACTGGGCCCTGTCGGGCTCTGTCGGGCTCTGTCGGGCTCTGTCGGGCTCTACTGGGCCTGTCGGGCCCTGTCGGGCTCTGTCGGGCTCTGTCGGGCTCTGTCGGGCTCTGTCGGGCTGTGTCGGGCTCTGTCGGGCTCTGTCGGGCTGTGTCGGGCTCTACTGGGCTCTGTCGGGCTCTGTCGGGCTCTACTGGGCTCTACTGGGCTCTGTCGGGCCCTGTCGGGCTCTGTCGGGCTCTGTCGGGCTCTGTCGGGCTCTACTGGGCCTGTCGGGCCCTGTCGGGCTCTGTCGGGTTCTGTCGGGCTCTGTCGGGCTCTGTCGGGACCTGTCGTGCCCTCTCGAGCCCTGTCGGGCCCTGTCGGGCCCTGTCGGGCCCTGTCGGGCCCTGTCGGGCTCTGTCGGGCCCTGTCGGGCTCTGTCGGGCTCTACTGGGCCCTGTCGGGCCCTGTCGGGCCCTGTCGGGCTCTGTCGGGCTCTACTGCGCTCTGTCGGGCCCTGTCGGGCCCTGTCGGGCCCTGTCGGGCCCTGTCGGGCCCTGTCGGGCTCTGTCGGGCTCTGTCGGGCTCTACTGGGCTCTGTCGGGCTCTGTCGGGCTCTGTCGGGCTCTACTGGGCCCTGTCGGGCTCTGTCGGGCTCTGTCGGGCCCTGTCGGGCCCTGTCGGGCCCTGTCGGGCTCTGTCGGGCTCTGTCGGGCTCTGTCGGGCTCTGTCGGGCTCTGTCGGGCTCTACTGTGCCCTGTCGGGCTCTGTGGGGCCCTGTCGGGCTCTGTCGGGCTCTGTCGGGCTCTGTCGGGCCCTGTCGGGCTCTGTCGGGCTCTGTCGGGCTCTACTGGGCTCTAATGGGCTCTGTCGGGCTCTGTCGGGCTCTACTGGGCCCTGACGGGCTCTGTCGGGCTCTACTGGGCTCTACTGGGCTCTGTCGGGCTGTGTCGGGCTCTGTCGGGCTCTGTCGGGTTCTGTCGGGCTCTGTCGGGCTCTACTGGGCCCTGTCGGGCCCTGTCGGGCCCTGTCGGGCTCTGTCGGGCTCTGTCGGGCTCTGTCGGGCTCTACTGGGCTCTGTCGGGCTCTGTCGGGCTCTGTCGGGCTCTGTCGGGCTCTGTCGGGCTCTGTCGGGCTCTGTCCGGCTCTGTCGGGCTATACTGGGCCCTGTCGGGCCCTGTCGGGCTCTGTCGGGCCCTGTCGGGCTCTACTGGGCTCTGTCGGGTTCTACTGGGCTCTGTCGGGCTCTGTCGGGCCCTGTCGGGCCCTGTCGGGCTCTGTCGGGCTCTGTCGGGCCCTGTCGGGCCCTGTCGGGCCCTGTCGGGCTCTGTCGGGCCCTGTCGGGCTCTGTCGGGCTCTGTCGGGCTCTGTCGGGCTCTGTCGGGCTCTACTCGGACCTGTCGGGCCCTGTCGGGCCCTGTCGGGCTCTGTCGGGCTCTGTCAGGCTCTACTGGGCTCTGTCGGGCCCTGTCGGGCCCTGTCGGGCCCTGTCGGGCCCTGTCGGGCTCTGTCGGGCTCTGTCGGGCCCTGTCGGGCCCTCTCGGGCTCTGTCGGGCTCTGTCGGGCTCTACTGGGTTCTGTCGGTCTCTGTCGGTCTCTGTCGGGCTCTGTCGGGCTCTGTCGGGCTCTGTCGGGCTCTGTCGGGCCCTGTCGGGCCCTGTCGGGCCCTGTCGGGCCCTGTCGGGCTCTGTCGGGCTCTGTCGGGCCCTGTCGGGCCCTGTCGGGCCCTGTCGGGCTCTGTCGGGCTCTACTGGGCTCTGTCGGGCTCTGTCGGGCTCTGTCGGGCCCTGTCGGGCTCTGTCGGGCTCTGTCGGGCCCTGTCGGGCTCTGTCGGGCTCTACTGGGCTCTGTCGGGCTCTGTCGGGCTCTACTGGGCCCTGTCGGGCTCTGTCGGGCCCTGTCGGGCCCTGTCGGGCTCTGTCGGGCTCTGTCGGGCTCTGTCGGGCTCTACTGGGCTCTGTCGGGTTCTACTGGGCTCTACTGGGCCCTGTCGGGCTCTGTCGAGCTCTGTCGGGCCCTGTCGGGCCCTGTCGGGCTCTGTCGGGCTCTGTCGGGCCCTGTCAGGCCCTGTCGGGCTCTACTGGGCTCTGTCGGGCCCTGTCAGGCTCTGTCGGGCTCTGTCGGGCTCTGTCGTGCTCTACTGGGCCCTGTCGGGCTCTGTCGGGCTCTGTCGGGCTCTGTCGTGCTCTACTGGGCCCTGTCGGGCTCTGTCGGGCCCTGTCAGGCTCTGTCGGGCTCTGTCGGGACCTGTCGGGCTCTGTCGGGCTCTGTCGGGCTCTGTCGGGCTCTACTGGGCTCTGTCGGGCTCTGTCGGGCTCTGTCGGGCTCTACTGGGCCCTGTCGGGCTCTGTCGGGCTCTGTCGGGCTCTGTCGGGCTCTGTCGGGCTCTGTCGGGCCCTGTCGGGCCCTGTCGTGCTCTGTCGGGCTCTGTCGGGCTTTACTGGGCTCTGTCGGGCTCTGTCGGGCTCTGTCGGGCTCTACTGGGCCCTGTCGGGCCCTGTCGGGCCCTGTGGGGCCCTGTCGGGCTCTGTCGGGCCCTGTCGGGCTCTGTCGGGCCCTGTCGGGCCCTGTCGGGCTCTGTCGGGCTCTGTCGGGCTCTGTCGGGCTCTACTGGGCCCTGTCGGGCTCTGTCGGGCTCTGTCGGGCCCTGTCGGGCTCTGTCGGGCTCTGTCGGGCTCTGTCGGGCTCTACTGGGCCCTGTCGGGCTCTGTCGGGCTCTGTCGGGCCCTGTCGGGCCCTGTCGGGCCCTGTCGGGCTCTGTCGGGCCCTGTCGGGCCCTGTCGGGCTCTGTCAGGCTCTGTCGGGCCCTGTCGGGCCCTGTCGGGCCCTGTCGGGCCCTGTCGGGCTCTGTCGGGCTCTGTCGGGCTCTGTCGGGCTCTGTCGGGCTCTGTCGGGCTCTGTCGGGCTCTACTGCCCTCTGTCGGGCCCTGTCGGGCCCTGTCGGGCTCTGTCGGGCTCTGTCGGGCTCTGTCGGGCTCTACTGGGCTCTGTCGGGCTCTGTCGGGCTCTACTGGGCCCTGTCGGGCCCTGTCGGGCCCTGTCGGGCTCTGTCGGGCTCTGTCGGGCCCTGTCGGGCCCTGTCGGGCTCTGTCGGGCTCTGTCGGGCTCTGTCGGGCTCTGTCGGGCTCTACTGGGCCCTGTCGGGCTCTGTCGGGCTCTGTCGGGCCCTGTCGGGCTCTGTCGGGCTCTGTCGAGCTCTGTCGGGCTCTGTCGGGCTCTGTCGGGCTCTGTCGGGCCCTGTCGGGCCCTGTCGGGCTCTGTCGGGCTCTGTCGGGCTCTGTCGGGCTCTGTCGGGCTCTGTCGGGCTCTACTGGGCCCTGTCGGGCTCTGTCGGGCTCTGTCGGGCCCTGTCGGACTCTGTCGAGCTCTGTCGGGCTCTGTCGGGCCCTGTCGGGATCTGTCGGGCCCTGTCGGGCCCTGTCGGGCCCTGTCGGGCTCTGTCGGGCCCTGTCGGGCCCTGTCGGGCTCTGTCGGGCTCTGTCGGGCTCTGTCGGGCTCTGTCGTGCTCTACTGGGCCCTGTCGGGCTCTGTCGGGCCCTGTCAGGCTCTGTCGGGCTCTGTCGGGCCCTGTCGGGCTCTGTCGGGCTCTACTGGGCCCTGTCGGGCTCTGTCGGGCTCTGTCGGGCCCTGTCGGGCCCTGTCGGGCCCTGTCGGGCCCTGTCGGGCTCTGTCGGGCTCTGTCGGGCTCTACTGGGCTCTGTCGGGCTCTGTCGGGCTCTGTCGGGCTCTGTCGGGCTCTACTGGGCCCTGTCGGGCTCTGTCGGGCTCTGTGGGGCCCTGTCGGGCCCTGTCGGGCCCTGTCGGGCTCTGTCGGGCCCTGTCGGGCCCTGTCGGGCTCTGTCGGGCCCTGTCGGGCCCTGTCGGGCTCTGTCGGGCCCTGTCGGGCCCTGTCGGGCTCTGTCGGGCTCTGTCGGGCTCTGTCGGGCTCTACTGGGCCCTGTCGGGCTCTGTCGGGCCCTGTCGGGCTCTGTCGGGCTCTGTCGGGCTCTGTCGGGCTCTGTCGGGCTCTACTGGGCCCTGTCGGGCTCTGTCGGGCTCTGTCGGGCCCTGTCAGGCCCTGTCGGGCTCTGTCCGGCTCTGTCGGGCTCTGTCGGGCTCTACTGGGCTCTACTGGGCTCTGTCGGGCTCTACTGGGCCCTGTCGGGCTCTGTCGGGCTCTGTCGGGCCCTGTCGGGCCCTGTCGGGCCCTGTCGGGCCTTGTCGGGCTCTGTCGGGCCCTGTCGGGCTCTGTCGGGCTCTGTCGGGCTCTACTGGGCTCTGTCGGGCTCTGTCGGGTTCTGTCGGGCCCTGTCGGGCCCTGTCGGGCCCTGTCGGGCTCTGTCGGGCCCTGTCGGGCTCTGTCGGGCTCTGTCGGGCCCTGTCGGGCCCTGTCGGTCTCTGTCGGGCTCTGTCGGGCTCTACTGGGCCCTGTCGGGCTCTGTCGGGCTCTGTCGGGCTCTGTCGGGCTCTACTGGGCCCTGTCGGGCTCTGTCGGGCTCTGTCGGGCTCTGTCGGGCCCTGTCGGGCTCTGTCAGGCTCTGTCGGGCTCTGTCGGGCTCTGTCGGGCCCTGTCGGGCTCTGTCGGGCCCTGTCGGGCTCTGTCGGGCTCTGTCGGGCTCTGTCGGGCTCTACTGGGCTCTGTCGGGCTCTGTCGGGCTCTGTCGGGCTCTACTGGGCCCTGTCGGGCTCTGTCGGGCTCTGTCGGGCCCTGTCGGGCTCTGTCGGGCCCTGTCGGGCCCTGTCGGGCTCTGTCGGGCTCTGTCGGGCCCTGTCGGGCCCTGTCGGGCCCTGTCGGGCTCTGTCGGGCTCTGTCGGGCTCTGTCGGGCCCTGTCAGGCTCTGTCGGGCTCTGTCGGGCCCTGTCGGGCTCTGTCGGGCTCTACTGGGCCCTGTCGGGCTCTGTCGGGCTCTGTCGGGCCCTGTCGGGCCCTGTCGGGCTCTGTCGGGCTCTGTCGGGCTGTGTCGGGCTCTGTCGGGCTCTGTCGGGCTCTACTGGGCTCTACTGGGCTCTGTCGGGCTCTGTCGGGCTCTGTCGGGCTCTGTCGGGCTCTGTCGGGCTCTACTGGGCCCTGTCGGGCTCTGTCGGGCTCTGTCGGGCTCTGTCGGGCTCTGTCGGGCTCTACTGGGCCTGTCGGGCTCTGTCGGGCTCTGTCGGGCTCTACTGGGCTCTACTGGGCTCTGTCGGGCTCTGTCGGGTTCTGTCGTGCCCTGTCGGGCTCTGTCGGGCTCTACTGGGCCCTGTCGGGCTCTGTCGGGCTCTGTCGGGCCCTGTCGGGCCCTGTCGGGCTCTGTCAGGCTCTGTCGGGCTCTGTCGGGCTCTACTGGGCCCTGTCGGGCCCTGTCGGGCTCTGTCGGGCCCTGTCGGGCTCTGTCGGGCTCTGTCGGGCTCTGTCGGGCTCTACTGGGCCCTGTCGGGCTCTGTCGGGCTCTGTCGGGCTCTACTGGGCCCTGTCGGGCTCTGTCGGGCTCTGTCGGGCCCTGTCGGGCTCTGTCGGGCACTGTCGGGCCCTGTCGGGCCCTGTCAGGCTCTGTCGGGCTCTGTCGGGCTCTGTCGGGCCCTGTCGGGCTCTGTCGGGCCCTGTCGGGCTCTGTCGGGCTCTGTCGGGCTCTGTCGGGCCCTGTCGGGCCCTGTCGGGCTCTGTCGGGCTCTGTCGGGCCCTGTCGGGCTCTGTCGGGCTCTGTCGGGCTCTGTCGGGCTCTACTGGGCCCTGTCGGGCTCTGTCGGGCTCTGTCGGGCCCTGTCGGGCTCTGTCGGGCTCTGTCGGGCTCTACTGGGCCCTGTCGGGCTCTGTCGGGCTCTGTCGGGCCCTGTCAGGCCCTGTCGGGCTCTGTCGGGCCCTGTCGGGCCCTGTCGGGCCCTGTCGGGCCCTGTCGGGCTCTGTCGGGCCCTGTCGGGCCCTGTCGGGCTCTGTCGGGCTCTGACGGGCCCTGTCGGGCCCTGTCGGGCCCTGTCGGGCCCTGTCGGGCTCTGTCGGGCTCTGTCGGGCTCTGTCGGGCTCTACTGCCCTCTGTCGGGCCCTGTCGGGCCCTGTCGGGCTCTGTCGGGCTCTGTCGGGCCCTGTCGGGCTCTGTCCGGCTCTGTCGGGCTCTACTGGGCTCTGTCGGGCTCTGTCGGGCTCTACTGGGCCCTGTCGGGCTCTGTCGGGCCCTGTCGGGCTCTGTCGGGCTCTGTCGGGCCCTGTCGGGCTCTGTCGGGCTCTGTCGGGCTCTGTCGGGCTCTACTGGGCTCTGTCGGGTTCTACTGGGCTCTACTGGGCCCTGTCGGGCCCTGTCGGGCTCTGTCGGGCCCTGTCGGGCTCTGTCCGGCTCTGTCGGGCTCTACTGGGCTCTGTCGGGCTCTGTCGGGCTCTACTGGGCTCTGTCGGGCTCTACTGGGCTCTGTCGGGCTCTGTCGTGCTCTACTGGGCCCTGTCGGGCTCTGTCGGGCCCTGTCGGGCCCTGTCGGGCCCTGTCGGGCTCTGTCGGGCTCTACTGGGCCCTGTCGGGCTCTGTCGGGCTCTGTCGGGCTCTGTCGGGCCCTGTCGGGCCCTGTCGGGCTCTGTCGGGCTCTGTCGGGCTCTGTCGGGCTCTGTCGGGCTCTGTCGGGCTCTACTGGGCCCTGTCGGGCTCTGTCGGGCTCTGTCGGGCCCTGTCGGGCCCTGTCGGGCCCTGTCGGGCCCTGTCGGGCTCTGTCGGGCTCTGTCGGGCTCTGTCGGGCTCTACTGGGCCCTGTCGGGCTCTGTCGGGCTCTGTCGGGCCCTGTCGGGCTCTGTCGGGCTCTGTCGGGCTCTGTCGGGCTCTACTGGGCCCTGTCGGGCTCTGTCGGGCTCTGTCGGGCCCTGTCAGGCCCTGTCGGGCTCTGTCCGGCTCTGTCGGGCCCTGTCGGGCTCTACTGGGCTCTACTGGGCTCTGTCGGGCTCTACTGGGCCCTGTCGGGCTCTGTCGGGCTCTGTCGGGCTCTGTCGGGCCCTGTCGGGCCCTGTCGGGCCTTGTCGGGCTCTGTCGGGCCCTGTCGGGCCCTGTCGGGCTCTGTCGGGCTCTACTGGGCTCTGTCGGGCTCTGTCGGGTTCTGTCGGGCCCTGTCGGGCCCTGTCGGGCCCTGTCGGGCCCTGTCGGGCTCTGTCGGGCCCTGTCGGGCTCTGTCGGGCTCTGTCGGGCTCTACTGGGCCCTGTCGGGCTCTGTCGGGCTCTGTCGGGCTCTACTGGGCCCTGTCGGGCTCTGTCGGGCTCTACTGGGCCCTGTCGGGCCCTGTCGGGCCCTGTCGGGCTCTGTCAGGCTCTGTCGGGCTCTGTCGGGCTCTACTGGGCCCTGTCGGGCTCTGTCGGGCTCTGTCAGGCCCTGTCGGGCTCTGTCGGGCTCTGTCGGGCTCTACTGGGCTCTGTCGGGCTCTGTCGGGCTCTGTCGGGCTCTACTGGGCCCTGTCGGGCTCTGTCGGGCTCTGTCGGGCTCTGTCGGGCACTGTCGGGCCCTGTCGGGCCCTGTCAGGCTCTGTCGGGCTCTGTCGGGCCCTGTCGGGCCCTGTCGGGCCCTGTCGGGCTCTGTCGGGCCCTGTCAGGCTCTGTCGGGCTCTGTCGGGCCCTGTCGGGCTCTGTCGGGCTCTACTGGGCCCTGTCGGGCTCTGTCGGGCTCTGTCGGGCCCTGTCGGGCCCTGTCGGGCTGTGTCGGGCTCTGTCGGGCTGTGTCGGGCTCTGTCGGGCTGTGTCGGGCTCTACTGGGCTCTGTCGGGCTCTGTCGGGCTCTGTCGGGCTCTGTCGGGCTCTGTCGGGCTCTACTGGGCCCTGTCGGGCTCTGTCGGGCTCTGTCGGGCTCTGTCGGGCTCTGTCGGGCTCTGTCGGGCTCTACTGGGCCTGTCGGGCTCTGTCGGGCTCTGTCGGGCCCTCTCGGGCCCTGTCGGGCTCTGTCGGGCTCTGTCGGGCTCTGTCGGGCTCTGTCGGGCCCTGTCGGGCCCTGTCGGGCCCTGTCGGGCTCTGTCGGGCTCTGTCGGGCTCTACTGGGCCCTGTCGGGCTCTGTCAGGCTCTGTCGGGCTCTGTCGGGCCCTGACGGGCTCTGTCGGGCTCTACTGGGCTCTGTCGGGCTCTGTCGGGCCCTGTCGGGCCCTGTCGGGCTCTGTCGGGCTCTGTCGGGCTCTACTGGGCTCTGTCGGGCTCTGTCGGGCCCTGTCGGGCTCTGTCGCGCTCTACTGGGCTCTGTCGGGCTCTGTCGGGCTCTGTCGGGCTCTTCTGGGCTCTGTCGGGCTCTGTCGGGCTCTGTCGGGCTCTACTGGGCCCTGTCGGGCCCTGTCGGGCCCTGTCGGGCTCTGTCGGGCTCTGTCGGGCGCTGTCGGGCTCTACTGGGCTCTGTCGGTCTCTACTGGTCTGTACTGGGCCCTGTCGGGCTCTGTCGGGCTCTGTCGGGCTCTACTGGGCTCTGTCGGATTCTACTGGGTTCTACTGGGCCCTGTCGGGCTCTGTCGGGCCCTGTCGGGCCCTGTCGGGCCCTGTCGGGCTCTGTCGGGCCCTGTCGGGCCCTGTCGGGCTCTGTCGGGCTCTGTCGGGCCCTGTCGGGCTCTGTCGGGCTCTACTGGGCCCTGTCGGGCTCTGTCAGGCTCTGTCGGGCCCTGACGGGCTCTGTCGGGCTCTACTGGGCTCTGTCGGGCCCTGTCGGGCTCTGTCGGGCTCTGTCGGGCTCTGTCGGGCTCTACTGGGCTCTGTCGGTCTCTGTCGGGCCCTGTCGGGCTCTGTCGGGCTCTACTGGGCTCTGTCGGGCCCTGTCGGGCTCTGTCGGGCTCTGTCGGGCTCTGTCGGGCTCTGTCGGGCTCTTCTGGGCTCTGTCGGGCTCTGTCGGGCTCTGTCGGGCTCTACTGGGCCCTGTCGGGCCCTGTCGGGCTCTGTCGGGCGCTGTCGGGCGCTGTCGGGCTCTACTGGGCTCTGTCGGTCTCTACTGGTCTGTACTGGGCCCTGTCGGGCTCTGTCGGGCTCTGTCGGGCTCTACTGGGCTCTGTCGGGTTCTACTGGGTTCTACTGGGCCCTGTCGGGCTCTGTCGGGCTCTGTCGGGCCCTGTCGGGCCCTGTCGGGCCCTGTCGGGCCCTGTCGGGCTCTGTCGGGCCCTGTCGGGCTCTGTCGGGCTCTGTCGGGCTCTGTCGGGCTCTACTGGGCCCTGTCGGGCTCTGTCGGGCTCTGTCGGGCCCTGTCGGGCCCTGTCGGGCTCTGTCGGGCTCTGTCGGGCTCTGTCGGGCTCTACTGGGCTCTACTGGGCTCTGTCGGGCTCTGTCGGGCTCTGTCGGGCTCTGTCGGGCTCTACTGGGCCCTGTCGGGCCCTGTCGGGCTCTGTCGGGCTCTGTCGGGCTCTGTCGGGCTCTGTCGGGCTCTACTGGGCCTGTCGGGCTCTGTCGGGCTCTGTCGGGCTCTGTCGGGCTCTACTGGGCTCTACTGGGCTCTGTCGGGCTCTGTCGGGTTCTGTCGGGCCCTGTCGGGCCCTGTCGGGCCCTGTCGGGCTCTGTCGTGCCCTGTCGGGCCCTGTCGGGCCCTGTCGGGCTCTGTCGGGCTCTGTCGGGCTCTGTCGGGCCCTGTCGGGCCCTGTCGGGCTCTGTCGGGCTCTGTTGGGCTCTGTCGGGCTCTACTCGGACCCTGTCGGGCCCTGTCGGGCCCTGTCGGGCTCTGTCGGGCTCTGTCAGGCTCTACTGGGCCCTGTCGGGCCCTGTCGGGCCCTGTCGGGCTCTGTCGGGCTCTGTCGGGCCCTGTCGGGCCCTCTCGGGCTCTGTCGGGCTCTGTCGGGCTCTGTCGGGCTCTGTCGGTCTCTGTCGGGCTCTGTCGGGCTCTGTCGGGCTCTGTCGGGCTCTGTCGGGCCCTGTCGGGCCCTGTCGGGCTCTGTCGGGCTCTGTCGGGCCCTGTCGGGCCCTGTCGGGCTCTGTCGGGCTCTGTCGGGCCCTGTCGGGCCCTGTCGGGCTCTGTCGGGCTCTGTCGGGCTCTGTCGGGCCCTGTCGGGCCCTGTCGGGCTCTGTCGGGCTCTGTCGGGCTCTACTGGGCTCTGTCGGGCTCTGTCGGGCTCTGTCGGGCCCTGTCGGGCTCTGTCGGGCTCTGTCGGGCCCTGTCGGGCTCTGTCGGGCTCTGTCGGGCTCTACTGGGCTCTGTCGGGCTCTGTCGGGCTCTACTGGGCCCTGTCGGGCCCTGTCGGGCCCTGTCGGGCCCTGTCGGGCCCTGTCGGGCTCTGTCGGGCTCTGTCGGGCTCTGTCGGGCTCTGTCGGGCTCTACTGGGCTCTGTCGGGTTCTACTGGGCTCTACTGGGCCCTGTCGGGCTCTGTCGAGCTCTGTCGGGCTCTGTCGGGCCCTGTCGGGCTCTGTCGGGCCCTGTCGGGCCCTGTCGGGCCCTGTCGGGCTCTGTCGGGCTCTGTCGGGCTCTGTCGGGCTCTACTGGGCTCTGTCGGGCTCTAGTGGTCTCTACTGGGCCCTGTCGGGCTCTGTCGGGCTCTGTCGGGCTCTGTCGGGCTCTGTCGGGCTCTACTAGGCTCTGTCGGGCCCTGTCGGGCCCTGTCGGGCCCTGTCGGGCTCTGTCGGGCTCTGTTGGGCTCTGTCGGGCTCTGTCGGGCTCTACTGGGCTTTGTCGGGCTCTGTCGGGCTCTGTCGGGCTCTACTGGGCCCTGTCGGGCCCTGTCGGGCTCTGTCGGGCTCTGTCGGGCTCTGTCGGGCTCTGTCGGGCTCTGTGGGGCTCTGTCGGGCTCTACTGGGCCCTGTCGGGCTCTACTGGGCCCTGTCGGGCTCTACTGGGCCCTGTCGGGCTCTACTGGGCCCTGTCGGGCTCTGTCGGGCTCTGTCGGGCTCTGTCGGGCTCTGTCGGGTTCTACTGGGCCCTGTCGGGCTCTGTCGGGCTCTGTCGGGCTCTGTCGGACCCTGTCGGGCTCTGTCGGGCCCTGTCGGGCCCTGTCGGGCTCTGTCGGGCTCTGTCGGGCTCTGTCGGGCTCTACTGGGCCCTGTCGGGCTCTGTCGGGCTCTGTCGGGCTCTGTCGGGCCCTGTCAGGCTCTGTCGGGCTGTGTCGGGCTCTACTGGGCTCTACTGGGCTCTGTCGGGCTCTGTGGGACTCTACTGGGCCCTGTCGGGCCCTGTCGGGCCCTCACGGGCTCTGTCGGGCTCTACTGGGCTCTGTCGGGCTCTGTCGGGCCCTGTCGGGCTCTGTCGGGCTCTGTCGGGCTCTGTCGGGCCCTGTCGGGCTCTATCGGGCTCTGTCGGGCCCTGTCGGGTTCTGTCGGGCTCTACTGGGCTCTGTCGGGCTCTCTCGGGCCCTGTCGGGCTCTGTCGGGCTCTGTCGGGCTCTGTCGGGCTCTGTCGGGCTCTGTCGGGCTCTTCTGGGCTCTGTCGGGCTCTGTCGGGCTCTGTCGGGCTCTACTGGGCCCTGTCGGGCTCTGTCGGGCCCTGTCGGGCCCTGTCGGGCTCTGTCGGGCTCTGTCGGGCCCTGTCGGGCCCTGTCGGGCTCTGTCGGGCTCTGTCGGGCGCTGTCGGGCTCTACTGGGCTCTGTCGGTCTCTACTGGTCTGTACTGGGCCCTGTCGGGCTCTGTCGGGCTCTGTCGGGCTCTGTCGGGCTCTACTGGGCTCTGTCGGGTTCTACTGGGCTCTGTCGGGCCCTGTCGGGCTCTGTCGGGCCCTGTCGGGCTCTGTCGGGCTCTGTCGGGCTCTGTCGGGCTCTGTCGGGCCCTGTCGGGCTCTGTCGGGCTCTGTCGGGATCTACTGGGCCCTGTCGGGTTCTGTCGGGCTCTGTCGGGCCCTGTCAGGCTCTGTCGGGCTCTGTCGGGCCCTATCGGGCTCTGTCGGGCTCTACTGGGCCCTGTCGGGCTCTGTCGGGCTCTGTTTGGCCCTGTCGGGCTCTGTCGGGCTCTGTCGGGCTCTGTCGGGCTGTGTCGGGCTCTGTCGGGCTCTACTGGGCTCTACTGGGCTCTGTCGGGCTCTGTCGGGCTCTGTCGGGCTCTGTCGGGCTCTACTGGGCCCTGTCGGGCCCTGTCGGGCTCTGTCGGGCTCTGTCGGGCTCTGTCGGGCTCTGTCGGGCTCTACTGGGCCTGTCGGGCCCTGTCGGGCTCTGTCGGGCTCTACTGGGCTCTACTGGGCTCTGTCGGGCTCTGTCGGGCTCTGTCGGGCTCTGTCGCGCTCTGTCGGGCCCTGTCGGGCCCTGTCGGGCTCTGTCGGGCCCTGTCGGGCCCTGTCGGGCCCTGTCGGGCTCTGTCGGGCCCTGTCGGGCTCTGTCGGGCTCTGTCGGGCTCTGTCGGGCTCTACTCGGACCTGTCGGGCCCTGTCGGGCCCTGTCGGGCTCTGTCGGGCTCTGTCGGGCTCTGTCAGGCTCTACTGGGCTCTGTCGGGCCCTGTCGGGCCCTGTCGGGCTCTGTCGGGCCCTGTCGGGCCCTGTCGGGCCCTCTCGGGCTCTGTCGGGCTCTGTCGGGCTCTACTGGGCTCTGTCGGGCTCTGTCGGGCTCTGTCGGGCCCTGTCGGGCCCTGTCGGGCTCTGTCAGGCTCTGTCGGGCTCTGTCGGGCCCTGTCGGGCCCTGTCGGGCTCTGTCGGGCCCTGTCGGGCTCTGTCGGGCCCTGTCGGGCCCTGTCGGGCTCTGTCGGGCTCTGTCGGGCTCTGTCGGGCTCTGTCGGGCTCTACTGGGCTCTGTCGGGCTCTGTCGGGCTCTGTCGGGCCCTGTCGGGCCCTGTCGGGCCCTGTCGGGCTCTGTCGGGCTCTACTGGGCTCTGTCGGGCTCTGTCGGGCTCTACTGGGCCCTGTCGGGCCCTGTCGGGCTCTGTCGGGCTCTGTCGGGCCCTGTCGGGCTCTGTCGGGCTCTGTCGGGCTCTGTCGGGCTCTACTGGGCTCTGTCGGGTTCTACTGGGCTCTACTGGGCCCTGTCGGGCCCTGTCGGGCCCTGTCGGGCTCTGTCGGGCTCTGTCGGGCTCTACTGGGCTCTGTCGGGCTCTACTGGTCTCTACTGGGCCCTGTCGGGCTCTGTCGGGCTCTGTCGGGCTCTGTCGGGCTCTACTAGGCTCTGTCGGGCCCTGTCGGGCCCTGTCGGGCCCTGTCGGGCTCTGTCGGGCTCTGTCGGGCTCTACTGGGCCCTGTCGGGCCCTGTCGGGCTCTGTCGGGCTCTGTCGGGCTCTGTCGGGCTCAACTGGTCTCTGTCGGGCTCTGTCGGGTTCTGTCGGGCTCTGTTGGGCTCTGTCGGGCTCTACTGGGCCCTGTCGGGCTCTCTCGGGCCCTGTCGGGCCCTGTCGGGCTCTGTCGGGCTCTGTCGGGCTCTGTCGGGCTCTGTCGGGTTCTGTCGGGCTCTGTCGGGCTCTGTCGGGTTCTACTGGGCTCTGTCGGGCTCTGTCGGGCTCTGTCGGGCCCTGTCGGGCCCTGTCGGGCTCTGTCGGGCCCTGTCGGGCCCTGTCGGGCTCTGTCGGGCTCTGTCGGGCTCTGTCGGGCTCTACGGGGCCCTGTCGGGCTCTGTCAGGGTCTGTCGGGCTCTGTCGGGCCCTGTCAGGCTCTGTCGGGCTGTGTCGGGCTCTACTGGGCTCTACTGGGCTCTGTCGGGCTCTGTCGGGCTCTGTCGGGCTCTACTGGGCCCTGTCGGGCTCTGTCGGGCTCTGTCGGGCTCTGTCGGGCTCTACTGGGCCTGTCGGGCCCTGTCGGGCTCTGTCGGGCTCTGTCGGGCTCTGTCGGGCTCTGTCGGGCTGTGTCGGGCTCTGTCGGGCTCTGTCGGGCTCTACTGGGCTCTGTCGGGCTCTGTCGGGCTCTGTCGGGCTCTACTGGGCTCTACTGGGCTCTGTCGGGCCCTGTCGGGCTCTGTCGGGCTCTGTCGGGCTCTGTCGGGCTCTACTGGGCCTGTCGGGCCCTGTCGGGCTCTGTCGGGTTCTGTCGGGCTCTGTCGGGCTCTGTCGGGACCAGTCGTGCCCTCTCGAGCCCTGTCGGGCTCTGTCGGGCCCTGTCGGGCCCTGTCGGGCCCTGTCGGGCCCTGTCGGGCCCTGTCGGGCTCTGTCGGGCTCTACTGCGCTCTGTCGGGCCCTGTCGGGCCCTGTCGGGCCCTGTCGGGCCCTGTCGGGCTCTGTCGGGCTCTGTCGGGCTCTACTGGGCTCTGTCGGGCTCTACTGGGCTCTGTCGGGCTCTGTCGGGCTCTGTCGGGCTCTACTGGGCCCTGTCGGGCTCTGTCGGGCCCTGTCGGGCCCTGTCGGGCCCTGTCGGGCTCTGTCGGGCTCTGTCGGGCTCTGTCGGGCTCTGTCGGGCTCTGTCGGTCTCTACTGTGCCCTGTCGGGCTCTGTGGGGCCCTGTCGGGCTCTGTCGGGCTCTGTCGGGCTCTGTCGGGCTCTGTCGGGCCCTGTCGGGCTCTGTCGGGCTCTGTCGGGCTCTACTGGGCTCTAATGGGCTCTGTCGGGCTCTGTCGGGCTCTACTGGGCCCTGACGGGCTCTGTCGGGCTCTACTGGGCTCTACTGGGCTCTGTCGGGCTGTGTCGGGCTCTGTCGGGCTCTGTCGGGTTCTGTCGGGCTCTGTCGGGCTCTACTGGGCCCTGTCGGGCCCTGTCGGGCCCTGTCGGGCTCTGTCGGGCTCTGTCGGGCTCTGTCGGGCTCTACTGGGCTCTGTCGGGCTCTGTCGGGCTCTGTCGGGCTCTGTCGGGCTCTGTCCGGCTCTGTCGGGCTATACTGGGCCCTGTCGGGCCCTGTCGGGCCCTGTCGGGCTCTGTCGGGCTCTGTCGGGCTCTGTCGGGCTCTACTGGGCTCTACTGGGCTCTGTCGGGCTCTGTCGGGCTCTACTGGGCCCTGTCGGGCCCTGTCGGGCCCTGACGGGCTCTGTCGGGCTCTACTGGGCTCTGTCGGGCTCTGTCGGGCCCTGTCGGGCTCTGTCGGGCTCTGTCGGGCTCTACTGGGCTCTGTCGGGCTCTACTGGTCTCTGTCGGGCTCTGTCGGGCTCTGTCGGGCCCTGTCAGGCTCTGTCGGGCTCTGTCGGGCCCTGTCGGGCTCTGTCGGGCTCTACTGGGCTCTGTCGGGCTCTGTCGGGCTCTGTCGGGCTCTGTCCGGCTCTGTCGGGCTCTTCTGGGCTCTGTCGGGCTCTGTCGGGCTCTGTCGGGCTCTGTCGGGCTCTGTCGGGCTCTACTGGGCCCTGTCGGGCTCTGTCGGGCTCTGTCGGGCCCTGTCGGGCCCTGTCGGGCCCTGTCGGGCCCTGTCGGGCCCTGTCGGGCTCTGTCGGGCGCTGTCGGGCTCTACTGGGCTCTGTCGGTCTCTACTGGTCTGTACTGGGCCCTGTCGGGCTCTGTCGGGCTCTGTCGGGCTCTACTGGGCTCTGTCGGGTTCTACTGGGCTCTGTCGGGCTCTGTCGGGCCCTGTCGGGCCCTGTCGGGCTCTGTCGGGCTCTGTCGGGCTCTGTCGGGCCCTGTCGGGCCCTGTCGGGCTCTGTCGGGCCCTGTCGGGCTCTGTCGGGCTCTGTCGGGCTCTGTCGGGCTCTACTCGGACCTGTCGGGCCCTGTCGGGCCCTGTCGGGCTCTGTCGGGCTCTGTCAGGCTCTACTGGGCTCTGTCGGGCCCTGTCGGGCCCTGTCGGGCCCTGTCGGGCTCTGTCGGGCTCTGTCGGGCCCTGTCGGGCCCTCTCGGGCTCTGTCGGGCTCTGTCGGGCTCTACTGGGTTCTGTCGGTCTCTGTCGGTCTCTGTCGGGCTCTGTCGGGCTCTGTCGGGCTCTGTCGGGCTCTGTCGGGCTCTGTCGGGCTCTGTCGGGCCCTGTCGGGCCCTGTCGGGCTCTGTCGGGCCCTGTCGGGCCCTGTCGGGCCCTGTCGGGCTCTGTCGGGCTCTGTCGGGCCCTGTCGGGCCCTGTCGGGCCCTGTCGGGCTCTGTCGGGCTCTACTGGGCTCTGTCGGGCTCTGTCGGGCTCTGTCGGGCCCTGTCGGGCTCTGTCGGGCTCTGTCGGGCCCTGTCGGGCTCTGTCGGGCTCTACTGGGCTCTGTCGGGCTCTGTCGGGCTCTACTGGGCCCTGTCGGGCTCTGTCGGGCCCTGTCGGGCCCTGTCGGGCTCTGTCGGGCTCTGTCGGGCTCTGTCGGGCTCTACTGGGCTCTGTCGGGTTCTACTGGGCTCTACTGGGCTCTGTCGGGCTCTGTCGAGCTCTGTCGGGCTCTGTCGGGCCCTGTCGGGCTCTGTCGGGCTCTGTCGGGCCCTGTCGGGCCCTGTCGGGCTCTACTGGGCTCTGTCGGGCCCTGTCAGGCTCTGTCGGGCTCTGTCGGGCTCTGTCGTGCTCTACTGGGCCCTGTCGGGCTCTGTCGGGCTCTGTCGGGCTCTGTCGTGCTCTACTGGGCCCTGTCGGGCTCTGTCGGGCTCTGTCGGGCCCTGTCAGGCTCTGTCGGGCTCTGTCGGGCTCTGTCGGGCTCTGTCGGGCTCTGTCGGGCCCTGTCGGGCCCTGTCGTGCTCTGTCGGGCTCTGTCGGGCTTTACTGGGCTCTGTCGGGCTCTGTCGGGCTCTGTCGGGCTCTACTGGGCCCTGTCGGGCCCTGTCGGGCCCTGTGGGGCCCTGTCGGGCTCTGTCGGGCCCTGTCGGGCTCTGTCGGGCCCTGTCGGGCCCTGTCGGGCTCTGTCGGGCTCTGTCGGGCTCTGTCGGGCTCTACTGGGCCCTGTCGGGCTCTGTCGGGCTCTGTCGGGCCCTGTCGGGCTCTGTCGGGCTCTGTCGGGCTCTGTCGGGCTCTGTCGGGCTCTGTCGGGCTCTACTGGGCCCTGTCGGGCTCTGTCGGGCTCTGTCGGGCCCTGTCAGGCCCTGTCGGGCCCTGTCGGGCCCTGTCGGGCCCTGTCGGGCCCTGTCGGGCTCTGTCGGGCCCTGTCGGGCCCTGTCGGGCTCTGTCGGGCTCTGTCGGGCCCTGTCGGGCCCTGTCGGGCCCTGTCGGGCTCTGTCGGGCTCTGTCGGGCTCTGTCGGGCTCTACTGCCCTCTGTCGGGCCCTGTCGGGCCCTGTCGGGCTCTGTCGGGCTCTGTCGGGCCCTGTCGGGCTCTGTCGGGCTCTGTCGGGCTCTACTGGGCTCTGTCGGGCTCTGTCGGGCTCTACTGGGCCCTGTCGGGCCCTGTCGGGCTCTGTCGGGCCCTGTCGGGCTCTGTCGGGCTCTGTCGGGCTCTGTCGGGCTCTGTCGGGCTCTGTCGGGCTCTACTGGGCCCTGTCGGGCTCTGTCGGGCTCTGTCGGGCCCTGTCGGGCTCTGTCGGGCTCTGTCGAGCTCTGTCGGGCTCTGTCGGGCCCTGTCGGGCTCTGTCGGGCCCTGTCGGGCCCTGTCGGGCCCTGTCGGGCTCTGTCGGGCTCTGTCGGGCTCTGTCGGGCCCTGTCGGGCTCTGTCGGGCTCTGTCGGGCTCTGTCGGGCTCTGTCGTGCTCTACTGGGCCCTGTCGGGCTCTGTCGGGCCCTGTCAGGCTCTGTCGGGCTCTGTCGGGCCCTGTCGGGCTCTGTCGGGCTCTACTGGGCCCTGTCGGGCTCTGTCGGGCCCTGTCGGGCCCTGTCGGGCCCTGTCGGGCCCTGTCGGGCTCTGTCGGGCTCTGTCGGGCTCTACTGGGCTCTGTCGGGCTCTGTCGGGCTCTGTCGGGCTCTGTCGGGCTCTACTGGGCCCTGTCGGGCTCTGTCGGGCTCTGTGGGGCCCTGTCGGGCCCTGTCGGGCCCTGTCGGGCCCTGTCGGGCTCTGTCGGGCCCTGTCGGGCTCTGTCGGGCCCTGTCGGGCCCTGTCGGGCTCTGTCGGGCCCTGTCGGGCCCTGTCGGGCTCTGTCGGGCTCTGTCGGGCTCTGTCGGGCTCTACTGGGCCCTGTCGGGCTCTGTCGGGCCCTGTCGGGCTCTGTCGGGCTCTGTCGGGCTCTGTCGGGCTCTGTCGGGCTCTGTCGGGCTCTACTGGGCCCTGTCGGGCTCTGTCGGGCTCTGTCGGGCCCTGTCAGGCCCTGTCGGGCTCTGTCCGGCTCTGTCGGGCTCTGTCGGGCTCTACTGGGCTCTACTGGGCTCTGTCGGGCTCTACTGGGCCCTGTCGGGCTCTGTCGGGCCCTGTCGGGCCCTGTCGGGCCCTGTCGGGCCCTGTCGGGCCCTGTCGGGCCTTGTCGGGCTCTGTCGGGCCCTGTCGGGCTCTGTCGGGCTCTGTCGGGCTCTACTGGGCTCTGTCGGGCTCTGTCGGGTTCTGTCGGGCCCTGTTGGGCCCTGTTGGGCCCTGTCGGGCTCTGTCGGGCCCTGTCGGGCTCTGTCGGGCTCTGTCGGGCCCTGTCGGGCCCTGTCGGTCTCTGTCGGGCTCTGTCGGGCTCTGTCGGGCTCTGTCGGGCTCTACTGGGCCCTGTCGGGCTCTGTCGGGCTCTGTCGGGCCCTGTCGGGCCCTGTCGGGCTCTGTCAGGCTCTGTCGGGCTCTGTCGGGCTCTACTGGGCCCTGTCGGGCTCTGTCGGGCTCTGTCGGGCCCTGTCGGGCTCTGTCGGGCTCTGTCGGGCTCTGTCGGGCTCTACTGGGCCCTGTCGGGCTCTGTCGGGCCCTGTCGGGCCCTGTCGGGCACTGTCGGGCCCTGTCGGGCCCTGTCGGGCCCTGTCAGGCTCTGTCGGGCTCTGTCGGGCTCTGTCGGGCCCTGTCGGGCTCTGTCGGGCCCTGTCGGGCTCTGTCGGGCTCTGTCGGGCTCTGTCGGGCCCTGTCAGGCTCTGTCGGGCTCTGTCGGGCCCTGTCGGGCTCTGTCGGGCTCTACTGGGCCCTGTCGGGCTCTGTCGGGCTCTGTCGGGCCCTGTCGGGCCCTGTCGGGCTCTGTCGGGCTCTGTCGGGCTGTGTCGGGCTCTGTCGGGCTCTGTCGGGCTCTACTGGGCTCTACTGGGCTCTGTCGGGCTCTGTCGGGCTCTGTCGGGCTCTACTGGGCCCTGTCGGGCTCTGTCGGGCTCTGTCGGGCTCTGTCGGGCTCTGTCGGGCTCTGTCGGGCTCTACTGGGCCTGTCGGGCTCTGTCGGGCTCTACTGGGCTCTACTGGGCTCTGTCGGGCTCTGTCGGGTTCTGTCGTGCCCTGTCGGGCTCTGTCGGGCTCTACTGGGCCCTGTCGGGCTCTGTCGGGCTCTGTCGGGCCCTGTCGGGCCCTGTCGGGCTCTGTCAGGCTCTGTCGGGCTCTGTCGGGCTCTACTGGGCCCTGTCGGGCTCTGTCGGGCTCTGTCGGGCCCTGTCGGGCTCTGTCGGGCTCTGTCGGGCTCTGTCGGGCTCTGTCGGGCTCTACTGGGCCCTGTCGGGCTCTGTCGGGCTCTGTCGGGCTCTACTGGGCCCTGTCGGGCTCTGTCGGGCTCTGTCGGGCCCTGTCGGGCTCTGTCGGGCACTGTCGGGCCCTGTCGGGCCCTGTCAGGCTCTGTCGGGCTCTGTCGGGCCCTGTCGGGCCCTGTCGGGCCCTGTCGGGCTCTGTCGGGCCCTGTCGGGCCCTGTCGGGCTCTGTCGGGCTCTGTCGGGCTCTGTCGGGCTCTACTGCCCTCTGTCGGGCCCTGTCGGGCTCTGTCGGGCTCTGTCGGGCCCTGTCGGGCTCTGTCCGGCTCTGTCGGGCTCTACTGGGCTCTGTCGGGCTCTGTCGG